>NW_024870769.1:0-107500 GCF_019054845.1 Dipodomys spectabilis
CCTCACTCCCATGGTTCAGCCCAGCACTGACCCAGCAGAGAAAAATTCTTTCCGTTTCTCAGTGACACGTCTCTCATTTCTATTCAGTGCCTGGATTTTTCTTGAGCTTCCAGGACCTCAGGGATTCCACCCTGCCACTAAATCCTCTCCCTGCCTGAGTGGTAGGCACAGCTCACACCAATTAACTCCTCTGCACAGCCCCAGGGCAGGTGTTCGGGGACCCAAAGGTTCACAGGAACTGCACTGTGATCTATTTCTAATCCTTGCTTTTGTCTGTTATTTTGTTTTGATAGTATTTCACAATGCAAGCTAGTCTGTTCAGATCAGTCTTGAAGAGTTCCACCCATGGCCATCTGCCACCAGAGCTGGGTCGCCTGGGTCTAACAGGCTTAGTCAGTGGCCCTGTGTAGTGTTTCCCCTTCATCACTAAATACAAGGCACTTTCTGACATCCCATCTGCTGACCCTTACATAATATTATGGGCTGGTAAATATTCCTACTCTGACCCAGGGTACATGTTTTAATTAAAGCTCATCTATTCTGATCTTGACTTTAAATGTCCTTTTGTGTATGTGTGTGCTGCTGCTATGGCTTGACCTCAGGGCTTGGGTGTTTTCAGTCAAGACTGGTGCTCTACTACTTGAGCCCTAGCTCCACTTCTGGCTTTTTGCTGGTTAATTGAAAATCAGAGTCTCATGGACTTTCCTGCCTAGGCTGACTTCACACCACAATTCTCAGATCTTAGTCTCCTGAGTATTTTAGATTACAGGTGTGAACCACGGTGTCTGGGTAAATAACCATCTGAAAAAAGATTTGAACCCCTCATTTAGTTAATGGACATCTCCACCCCCACCCCCCGCCCTAAAACTCCTATGTTGTAGAGTTTTCATAAAATTCCTATTTACCTTACAAGTGTCTTTTCTGTACCCAATCAAATCTAAGAGTCTAGTATGCTTCTGCCAGGTCCCATCCTACTCTGAGTTTAGAGCATTGACTGAGGAGAAGCCTAGTTTCCTGGGTTCAGACCTTCTCCTTTGCCAGTCACTGGCTGGGTGGTCTTAGGTGAGTTACTTAACTGCACTGCCCTCAATTTCCTGTGTATAAAACAGTCCCAGCAGCAGGACTATGGTGAACACTAAGCGAGGAATTTGATGCTGAAGTCTGGCTAAGTCCAGAGCCAGTGACTTATGCCTATAGTCCTGACTACTCAGAAGCTGAGATCTAAGGATTGTCATTTGAGGCCAACTGAGGCAGGAAAGACCCCAAGATTCTTATCTTTAATTAATCACCAAAAATCCAGGAGGGGTGGTGTGGCTCCAGTGGTAGAGTGCCAGCCTTGAGTGAAAAAAAAACTAAGGGACAACATACAAGCCCTGAGTTCAAGCCTCAGTGCTGGCACAAAAAAAAATAAATAAATAAAATGAATAAATAAATGTACTAAAATAGGGGGGTCGGGTCTGGTCAGCGCCATCTTGGCCACATGGTGGATGGTAGGCTCTGGCATCTTGTCTTCATAGTGGGGGAAGGTGAAGCCCCCATCTCTCAGGTGATGGGCATGCCTGAATCCCTGGAGGCAGGGGCGGGCTTCTGGCTGATAGGTTACTAAACCTGTCAGTCCAGTGCCTGGGATTGGGAGTTTCCTGTGACCCTGTCCCCTGACCTGACCCCTATTTAGGCCCTGACTTGCTCGGGCACCATTATGCCACGTGTCTCCATGTTTGTGTCCTGTGTCCTGTCTCCTGGCACTTTGGTCACCATAGCATCCCAATTCAGCTCTCCATTAGAACTGAATTGGTTTGTTGGTATTGTTTTTGCTCTTTCTCTCCTCTCTGGCCTTCAGGGCTCAGTTTTCTAACAGTGTTAAGTGTATTTGCTGGCTGCGGGCCTTTGAGACAGGAGTCTACCAGTCCACCATGCAGCCGCTGGCCTTTTAATAAAGACTCCAAAATTCAATCTTTCAAAATGTGCCTCTCTGTTTTCTCATCTTATAACAGTACTTACAGGTTCCATGATTTTTCTTAGTATTTTTCTTCGTGCTCCTCAGACAGGTACAGTCCAGAGATTTTTTTTTTTAATGCCGTCATCCTTTTGTTTTGCTTGACTACATTTTGTATCAAGGAGCAAAAAGAAAAAAAAAAATCTCCTTTGAACATTTAAATATCTTCCATTTCCCAGGCAAGGAGGACACAGAAAGGGAAGGGAAGTGCTGCCGATGTTTCTTAACATGGAGTGAGGTTTTTTTGTTTTTGTTTTTTTTAGCAGTTTTCCATTTGCTCTGGGTTGACCACAGCTACTATTAGCAAGCACTGAGAGTCAGAGGAGGTTAGCGTGCTGCATAAACCCTGCTTTTAAAAAGCTCCCAGGCTGGGTCAAAGACCAGGAAATGCTCCCGCTGTAATTCTCATTTTCAGCTGAATTGGACCTAGCTACAAGAATGCAGCCTGAGTCACGCTATGTTCTGGGAACCTTGAACTTTGCATTATAATGACCTACACCCCAACAGAAGCACATTACAAGTGGTTTCAAAAGGATAAACTCTAATTTATATGAAGCTAGTATTCAAATTTAAGCAGCCCTTTATGAAAGCCAAACTAAAAACCTCATCGTTTATGCAATACCTCCTTACGGACACCTCATTACCTGGAAAGTGCTGACTGCTGACAGGTTGGAGGGCCGCTGCACACCGAGGCCAACCCTTCCCTTTGTCCCACCATGGCCATCCACTGCTCCTAGCATTCTGATTATCTGCAGCCGTCTCCATTTAGTCTCCTAAACACCATAATTAGAAGCTGAAAAGCCCACAGCAACAAAACCCAGCAAGGTCTCCTTATGAAGAGAATCTGTAGCTCAGCCAGATGCTGGAGGCTCATGCCTATAATCTACATACAATGGAGGCTGAGATTTGAGGATCACAGTTCAAGGCCAGCCAGGGTAGGAAAGGCCATGAGTCCTCTTATCTTTAATGAACCACCAAAAGGCCCAAAATGGAAGTGTGGCTCAAGTAATAGAGTGTGAGCCTTGAGTGAAAAGGCCGAAACAGTGCCTAGGTCCCAGTAGCACGGCGCGCGCACGCGCACACACACACACACACACACACACACACACACACACACACACACACACACACACACACACATGCTTTCTATAGTTTAACAAGTGACCCCTTGTAATCCAGCCAGGTGGGATTACAGCCTTCTGCCCCATGGACTCCTTGGCTAGCATGGAGTTTTCCTTGGTGCTATTCTTTAGCAATCCTATGTAGATTTTAATTTCTTTGTCATAATTCTTGTCTCACTGGCCTCCATTCCTTGTTTGTTTGTAACTTTCACTTTCTTACAGAGAAGGGCAGAAAGGAAGACTTGTCTGCTGGAAGAGTTCAGAGTCTCCATTATAGTGAAACCCATGTCTTGCAAATGAATAGAAGCGAAAAAAAGAGCCAAAGAGAGGGAGGTAATTTTGTGGCAAAAGAAAAGATGGCCCGGGGGGCTGGAAAGATGGCTCAGTGGTAGAGCGCTTGCCTTGCATGCTCAAGGCCCTGGGTTCGATTCCTCAGCACCACATAAGCAAAAAGAAAAAAAGCCGGAAGTGGCGCTGTGGCTCAAGTGGTAGAGCGCTAGCCTTGAGCTGAAGAGCTGAGGGACAGTGCCCAGGCCCAGAGTTCAGGCCCCATGACCAGACATCCCCCCCCCCCCCCAAAAAAAAAAAAAGAATCTCAAAAACTTTAATCAGGGCACTGGTGGCTCACGCCTGTAATCCTAACTACTCGGAGGCTGAGATCTGAGGATCATGATTCAAAGCCAGCCCGGACAGGAAAGACTGTGAGACTCTTATCTCCAATAAACCACCAGAAAAAAAACAGAAGTGGCGCTGTAGCTCACGTGGTAGAGTGCTCGCCTTAAGATGAAGAGCTGAAGAGCTGAGGGACAACACCCAAGCCCAGAGTTCAAGCCCCATGACCGACAAAAGGAAGGAAGAAAGAAAGAAAGAAAGAAAGAAAGAAAGAAAGAAAGAAAGAAAGAAAGAAAGAAAGAAAGAAAGAAAGAAAGAAAGAAAGAAAGAAAGAAAGAAAGGAAGGAAGGAAGGAAGAAAGAAAGGAAGGAAGGAAGGAAGGGAGAGAGAGAGAGAGAAAAAAGAAAGAAAGAAAGGAAGGAAGGAAGGAAGGAAGGGGAGAGAGAAAGAGAGAGAGAGAGAAAGAAAGAAAGAAAGAAAGAAAGAAAGAAAGAAAGAAAGAAAGAAAGAAAGAAAGAAAGAGAAGGAAGGAAGGAAGGAAGGAAGGAAGGAAGGAAGGAAGGAAGGAAGGAAGGAAGAAAGGAAAGGAAGGAAGGAAGGGAGAGAGAGAGAGAGAAAAAGAAAGAAAGAAAGGAAGGAAGGAAGGAAGGAAGGGAGAGAGAAAGAGAGAGAGAGAAAGAAAGAAAGAAAGAAAGAAAGAAAGAAAGAAAGAAAGAAAGAAAGAAAGAAAGAAAGAAAGAAAGAAAGAAAGAAAGAAAGAAAGAAAGAAATGAGGTCCCTGTTCAGATCACTGACTTTTTTTACTTGGCACTCACTATCTCTTTCCATTTCACTTGTGTTCTCAAATGTTGACCATACTTCGAGTTTTGTGGGAGATAAAACGCACCATCAGTCAATTTCACATGAGTATAAATAAGCACATAATCTCAGTCTCTCTGTCTCTGTCCTCTCTTTCCGATAACAGAAGAAAGCAGACAGTTGGAAGAGAAAATTCAAAGAAAAAGTTGTTAGAAACATTAGAGAAAAACTCTTCTATTTTTGCCAGGCACTGGTGGCTCACGTCTATAATCCTAGCTACTCAGGAGGCTGAGATCTGAGGATCGTGGTTCAAAGCCAGCCCTGGCAGGAAAGTCCATGAGACTCATCTCCAATAAACCACTAGAAAACCGGAAGTGGCGCTGTGGCTCAAGCGGTAGAGTGCTAGCCTTGAGCTGAAGAGTGCAGGGACAACGTCCAAGCCCAGAGTTCAAGCCCCATGACCAATAACAACAACAAAAAACTTTTATTTTGATATTTTACTTGGGACTGTTGTGAATTAGAATCCCTGGCTCCAGCACAATGTTACCAATTTACATGTTGACTCTTAGCCTGGAAATGTTAGGTGGGGAGAAAGTGAGATTGTGTTCTGGTATCTCATAGCTACTTGAAGAAATCCTTCCCACGACCAAGCAGACACAAGGCTGCTCTGCGATGTACTTCTCTCATTTAAGCCAAGCATCTGAAATGTGAAAATAAATCTCAGTGGTTTTTTAAAAAAAAATCTTTATTTCATATTCTGCTGGTGAAACACTGAACTCTGAAAAATGGGCATGTCAGCACTGCTTTTAATAAATCTACTCACCTGTCATATGTTTCCAAGGTTTCCTGACTGCTCGCTAATTATCAAGCTCTATTTCTCTTATTTCTCTAATCTTCAGAACACAATGAAGCGTATCAATCAGCAGAAACCTCAGGGAAGTGGCTTATCTCCTAATTCCCATCTCAGCAGCTGTGAGGTACCAGCCTCCAATTCAGGACAGCGCTGCTGTGCAGCATGACTTTTCTGCACACACCACACCATTTGCCCTAGACATACCCATAGGCTAAGGCTGAGTTTGTTTAAGAAGCCTGGAAGTGAAGGCTTATTCCCAATATGATGGTATTTGGGTGTGGGGCATTTAAGAGGTAGACAGTTAGGAGAATAGAAGCCTCATGAATGGAGCTCAAGCACTTAGAGGCCCCACAGACCCAGACAGTGGGTGCTCATGCATGTAATCCTAGCTACTGGTGAGGCTGATATCTGATGATCAAAGTTCAAAGCCAGCCTGGGCAAGAAAACTTGAGACTCATCTCCAATTAACCACCAAAAGAGCTAGAAGTAGATCTGGGGCTCACGTGATACTCCAGCCTTGAGCAGAGAAGTGCAAGAACAGCACCCAGGCCCTGAGTTCAAGCCCCAGGAGTAGCACGAAAAAAGAAAACTACAAATGAAAAATGAGAGATTCCACAAGGCTCTTTGCACCTTCTACCATATGAGGACATAGCAAGAAGCTGGTCATGCGCTGAACCAAGATGTTGGCCCTCACCCAACACCAGTTCTTCAGGGTCTTGCTCTTGACCTTCTCTGTCTCACAGAGCTTAAGAATTAAACGTCTGCTCTTATAAGTCACCCTGCATTCTGTGATCACAACCCCAAACTACTTAGACACTCACCCAAAGGAAGTAGTGCTTGATGGAGTGAGAAAGGAAACTTAGAGGTAAGTATGACCAACCCCTCTGTCTGCCCTCTTTCCAACCAATTGTCTTCTAAGAGTTCGCAGAATTTCCCTGTCCCTACCTAATCACTGTTCTGTTCTTTTGTTTTTGTTTCACTTCATTGTTTGTTTTTGGTGCCAATACTGGGACTTGAACTCAGAGCCTGGGCACTGTCCATAAGCTTTTTTGCTCAAAGCTAGCATTCAACCACTTGAGCCACAGGTCCACTTCCCACTTTTTGGTGAGAGATAAGAGTCTCCTGGAATTCCTGGCCTGGGCCGGCTTTGAACCATGATCCACTCAGATCTTTGTTTTCTGAGTAGCTAGGATTACAGTCATGAGCTACTGGTGCTCAGCTTCTTGTTGTTTTAAGATGAACATTTATTGCCTCTTGCAACTTCCCTTCCTGTCTTAAGATTTTTTTTGGTGGAAGAAGATGGAGGGAAATATTAGGGTGCGAATTCAAAGTTTTGTGATTGGTAAGCAAGACCTCTACCACTTAAACCTTACCCCCAAGCCCTTTGATGTTACAATCCTTACTGCCTCAAAGAAAGATTCTATCTCTGTTTGCACTTGCTAGTCCTCTCCTGGAAATCTTTCCCCTGCTTCTTTCCTCTTTATCACCTCTTAGTGAATGACTGAATGACCAAGTGAATGGCAAAGAGCCAAAGAAAGTTAGTTAGTTTCATCCTTGGAGCAAATTTGCATAAGTAATAGATTCACCTAGAAATAGAAGGCCTAAAAATAGAGAAACGCTGGTAATATTTACTTTAGCCCACACACTCCCCACTGCTGTTGGCTGAGAAAGTGAGAAAGAAAGAAGATAGGTAAAATAATGAAACATTGGTTCAAATACTAAGAAGAAAATGTCCTCCCAAACTTTGGTACCTTGTCTGCGATGTTGCTCTATGAAAGACCCTATTTTTATTCATGGAGTCTAGCAAGTGATAGGCAATCACAGGACTGGAGATTTCTATAGCTTTTTTGTAAGTGCCTTTTAAAATTAGGGAGCATGGACTCGTCACCTCCTTTCTGTTCCTCCTGCATCTTTGAGCCAAGAGATCTATCCGATTCTCTTCTAGTGATGACATCCTGTGATTCTGAAGTCTACTCGAATTCAAAGCCCCAATGGACAGCCTAAAAATTCTAATGCAAGGGTTCAGCTGCCAGAGCCAGCCCTACCTTCAGGTGTTGCTCTTTGGAGGAAGGTGAGGGTGGAGTTCTGGCACCTGAGGCTTTTGTTCCTCTACCCTGCCCCTGGCAGGTCACAAAGCTCCCGTATTGCCAACTCAATGGCCTACTTTAAGTCTTTGTCTTCCATAGCCACCAGGAACTTTTGGCAGATGACTGCTGCCCTCCTTTCTGTGATCCTTTCTTAATAGCCTGTCTATGATTCTGGGTCCTCTTTCCCCGCTCTTGACTCTGGAGTCCCCAGAACTTGGTTTTAGAATTTCTTCTCTTCATCCACATTCCCTCAGTACCACCATCCAGCTCAAGGATCTAAGAAGTATTTGTATACTGATGACTCCCACATTGATGGCTATGTTTCCTGGTGGTTTACCTAAGCCAGATCACTTATCTTCCTTCACAAGTCTATACTTAATTGACAATGACTTCACAAAAACCAGCCATGGGGAAGTATTTTTACCAAAGGAATTGCCAAATAGTACTCATTGGGACTCTTTCCTCTCTATTCTCAGAAAGCCCATTGCTAATATAAGTTTGTACATCCAAATGCCTTTTAGAGCTTTAACTTAACATGTCCATACCTAAGTCTCTGTTTACTCCAGCCCAGACATGCTCCCCAGCTGTCTTATCTCAGTAAATACATCAGATCAGAATATGTGAGTCATCTTTTGACTTTCCACCTTTTTTTTTTATACCACATTTTCAATCCATCAGCAGGTCCTATTAGCTTTACCTTCAAAATGTATGCGATCACTTGCCTAGCATGCTTGAGGCCCTAGATTCAAGCCCCAACACACACACACACACACACACACACACACACACACACACACACGAGAAAGTCATAATAGTCATTCAAAGTGCTTCTCATCCTTAGACTCCTAAAGTCTAAAAGAGAGAGAGAGAGAGGAAAAGAAGACCTGCATTTTCTTCCAGAGCTCACTTCTAGCTTGCTGCTCTCCTCCCTCTTTGCTGCCTGACAGCCCAGGCTTCCATTAGATTCCAGTTACCTTCCTTCTTATGTCTTCCTTTCTTGAGCAAATCAAGGGTATGGAAAGTTTCTGTCCATGCATTTCCTCTCCATATATTCTCAACCACATGGAAGGGGGTGTAAAAATTATTTTTCCTCATTTTTTTGTATGTTAACACTTTTTTGTTATGTTTTATGAATGTATAAAGAAAATGTATAAAGAAAACACAATGGGATATTACTCACCCATTAGAAAATGTTGTATATATAGACAATGGGATTTTACTTATCCATTAGAAAGAATGATATTATTATCATTTGTAAAGAAATGGAAACACCTAGAAAATACTATGGTAAGAGAAGTAAGTCAGACTCAGAGAGAGAGAAAGGTTGCATGTTTTCTCTCATATGTGAAAGCTTGATTTAGCTTATAAACATATAAGTAAATACGTTGGGTGGTGTGCAAATGTAAATAGATATATTAACTGAAATATTATAAGTTCAAGGGAGAACTCAAGTAGTGTATTTCCTTAGAAAGGTAAAGTCAAAGTTCAAAAAAAAAAACAAAAAAAAACACCATGGGCTGGGAAGGTGGCTCAGTGGTAGAGTGCTTGTCTTGCATGCATGAGGCCCCCAGCATCACATAAGCAGAAAAAGCCAGAAATGGCACTGTGGCTCAAGTGGTAGAGTGCCAGCCTTGAGCTGAAGAGCTGAGAGACAGCGCCCAAGTCCAGAATAGAGGCCCAACAACGGACAAAAATAAATAAATAAAAATAAAAAATAAATAAACACCAGGAAATGGATACTTGAAAAGGATGAGGTAGGGATCAAGGGGAGAATTCAGTCAAGAATTCAGTGTATATCCTACAAAATTAAGACAAGTGAGGGAAAGTGTGGGTTGGGAAGGGACAGGTGAAAATGTTGAAAAGGTGACGTTGATCAAGGTACATTGTATTCATAAACTGCTTTATTAAATAGCAATTCCTTCATATAAATACTTAAAGATGATTAGAAGAACATAAAATTTACGCTAGTGCTCTACCACTTGAGCTACAGCTCCACTTCTGGCTTTTTGGGTTAATAGGAGATGAGAGTCTTCTGAATTGGGCTGGCTTTGAACTGTGATCTTCAGATCTCAGCCTCCTGAATAGCTAGGATTACAGCTGTGAGCCCCAAGTAGCCAGCTTATGTGATATAATACATAAATGCGTGAGCAACATTTGCATCAGGATAAACATTCTCCCCAATTATTTATCATTTCTTTATGGAGAAAATCATCTACAATCTTTAATTCTTGATTTTTGAAACGGAGTACATAATTGTCTCCCTCTCCTGCGCAACCGCACACCTGAGCTTCTTCCTCCAATCTGTTACTCAGATTGTAACAATCTATTACAAGCTCTTCTTTCTTCGTAAGGTTCCTCTACATTCTTCACTTAATAAGGTCCAAGCCAAATGTGGACTTCCGGTGAAACTAATTTAGCTTTGAGGTCTGAGGTCCTTTCCTTACCTAGACTGTAAGAGTTCTGGGGGTAATGGAGTTACAAAGTGTCCCACCTGCTGACCTCAACACAAATCCTGAATACTAAAATTAAATTTACTGATGATACAATACACAAGAGGAAGTTGTTACAAATTCTATACATAATTTTGAAATATTTAAGAGTACTTTCAAAAGACAACCCATCTCAGAGTAATCTGGCCAAATGTGCTTAATCTTGATACTATTTGGATCTTCCAGAGTTTATAAATGTCACCGCTATTTAGGTAATTCCATGAGTAAATTCAGCCAAGCAACTATTACCCTATAATGTATTACTAACATCAAGCAGATCTTTAGAAACTTTTATCATTAATACCTGCTCAACAGTATCATCTCTGAAACAAGCTACTATACACAACACACAAGCATTCTGGATGATTGTACTGCCTCCAGCTGTCCAGAAAAGCACAGAACAGGAGCTTGCCCCAGAATACAGGAAAACTCCATCAAGAGCCTAAGAAAAGAATGTCTTCCAAACTCCTAAAGTTTGCATCCCCCCTCTCCCCCCCGCCCCCGTTTTACAATTCCAGTCCTTAAATGGTTGCAATGCAGATGGGTCAACTCTCTTAAATGTCACCCCCTGTCCTGTCAAAAGCCAAGGACAGAATAAACAGATGGCTGAAGAATGGGGAGAAGGTCAGATGGGTGGAGAGGGATATGGCACATTCTGGCAAGATGTTATTTGTTGCTTTAGTGAGTTGTATTGCAGAAGTCTGGTGGAAAAGTTCACAGGAATGAGACTTTCAGAGACACTGTAAGATTGGATTACATCTTTAAAAATAATTGGTCACATAAATGGGCAAGCGCAGAAGAGAAGCCTATATTGACTTTCTGTTTACCCCAAAGGGGGAGGAAAATACCAAACAAGCCTTTCTTTAACTACAATGGCAATCTTCTAATAGCAGCACTGACTGGCTCCAAAATACAGGATTCAGAGGTTGATAATCATCTTTCAGCTCTGGTTATTGCATGCAATTTTTTCACATTCATTCAGCTTTCTTCATATAGCTCTAAGTAAAGTAACTCTCTTCACAATAAAAAGCTTTTATGGAGCCATTACACTGGTGAGATAACCTCTTCTGGTTTTTTCTTTTCTTCTTCATTTTCTTTTTTCTTTTTTATTATCAGATCCTTGGAATATTTATAGCTGCCTTTGTTCTCCCTACAAACTTGTACCTCTGGCTGTGTGTAGCCATTTTTGGGGGGGGGGGTGCTTATCTTGTTCTTATTGTACATGGGATAGATAAATGTGTGTGTGTGTGTGTGTGTGTGTTTGGGTAGCTCCATTTTTGTACTTGTAGCTGTATTTTTGCCATCTTACCACCTCATTTGTCTTTAGTTTTAACCCCCAGAATGTTCCCTCCTAGATTCTTTGTAGTACAAGCTATTGTCACATAGAACTCTCTGCCCTGCCATGCCACTTCCTGATAAACAGGTTCTCTGGAGAGAGAAAGATTGAGCGTCAGGAACAAAAGGTCCACTCCCCAGGCACAGAATGAACAGATTAAGTTCCCTGGTAAAGAGTTTCACAGGAACAAACTTACATAAGCAGAATGAGTGCAATTCGGGCTGGAACTGGCAAGAAAAGAGGTTTGTTTTCCATTTCAGCCCCGGGATACAGGCACTGTGTCCAAGAAGCATATTTTTACTGCTAAGTTAAATGACACGAGTGGAAGAAATGAGAGGAAAGCAAGAGCAACCAATGCAAGCTCAAGGCTTTACTGGGGTCAGACCTGCCAGGCTGCTCCAAAGTCTCCAAATACACAATGAACAACTTGACATCATAATTAATTTCTCCAGCTAGTGACCGCTGGCACTGAAGTTAAGATGTCTAGACGACTTAGGTACCTTGCTTAGCCTCAGTTTCTGCACCTGTGAAATGGAATCAAATGTGGCCTTCACAGTGTTTGGGGAGAATTGGAATACACAGAGTAGAATAATACAAATATCGTACCTGATCCAGAGCTCAAAATATGGGATCCTATTAGTCCTCTGCTGGGATGTAAACTATGTGAGGTGCAGGCGTGGTCTGTTTTATTCTCTGATGTGTTTCTAACACCTGCAAACTGATAGGTAGCAATAGATACTTGCTGAAGGAATTCTCCAACATAACCAAAGAACTCCTCCTTAAAGGAGTCATAAGGCAGGGTTTTTCCTTATCAAGTAACTCAGTTCCTATGCCACAGCCCATATCTGGAAGGTTTAGTTGAAAGAATTTTTGAAATGCTTCACTTCCCACTATTGTTAGAGTCAATAGCTCTCCAACCCATGCATTGAACAGCACAGCAGACTCCCACACTCCCCAAATCCACTTCCCCCTTCTGTCATCATCACTGCAGAAACAGATAGGGGTCTGCCACCAATGACCATCATTTCTCATGGTCACTTGGTACTGTGAGCTCATTCTGTAGCCTTTTGGCATAGAAGATTGTAAAGAATTATGGTCCCTTTGTTTCCAGTGCACAAGGAACATAAATCTATTTTGCCATGGAAATTGGAGAAGGATGGATCACTTGACTTTGTCAAGAGGTTTTTGTTGTTGTTGGTTTGTTTTGTTTTTTAATGCAGGGACTTCTTACTGTGTGTTCAAAGCCATTAATATGGGATTCTAAGCTGCTTCGGCTGGGATCTTAAAGGCACAAAGCAATAAATGGCAGGTGCAGGTGTCATTTTTATTAACCTACCATTCCATTGCCCTAGGGATATATGCTTAGCACCATGGTTACTTTATATAAACAGATGAGCTAACACAAAACTCTCTGAGCAGCCAAGTCAACAATCTAGACTCCAGGGGAGAAACATGGTGGCTTCGTTGATAATGAAGGGGGGACAGAAATGCTTGAGAATTGCCTTAGCCTAGCTCAGGGCTTGCTCTGAAACCCACTGTCCTCAGGAGCTCCCTACTTATATGTTGTACGTGGCTGGCAGATGCTCCGTCAGTTGGTTATGCTCAGTATGGCAGAACAGGCCACGCCCTGCAGGCCAGACACAGAGAATGTGGGCATTATTGCAGAGATCAGGACTTCCTGCAATAGTCATCCACCCTGGGCAATCTAGAAAGCTACAACTGGTTCGGCCTAGCTCTGCTCATATATAGGTAAGAACTTCTTGCTTCCTTAGATGCTGCAAAGAGCAGGTAGATCATTCCAGAGTGTTCTTGGTGGCTGTGGTATAAGGCATGCTTTCAACACAAGTAGAGACAACATTTGTAACCTCTGCTTTATTTCTCTGCTCACCTTCTTAGCTTCCAAGTGTTAACTATGAGAAGTATGTTAAAAAAAAAAAAACAACATGGGACTTCTGGAACTACGGTGATATATAATTGAGAATGAATTAAAAAAAACAACTACCACATAATGATACTTTCTACACAACAGAAACATATGCTTTACTGTTTGTTTTTGGTACTCGAGTTTAAACACACTGCTTCACACCTGCTCAGCAGGCACTCTACCACTTGAGCCATGCCCTAGCCCCAAAGTATGTTTCAAAAGGAAAATACAAGGCAGAGTGTGGTGATTTATGCTTTTAATTTTCAGCTACTTTGGAAGTGAAGGTAGGAGGATCATTGTTTAAGACTGGCCCAGCCAAAAGCGAGTTACCCTCTCTGAAAACAAAACTAAAAAGCAAAAGGACTCAGAGGATGTGACTCAAGTGGAAGAATTCTGGTTTCTAGCAAATGTAAGGCACTGAGTTTAACATGCAGTATCAGCCAACAGATAAGTAAACACATAAACAAACATATAAATAAATACATACATTTATAGACAAATAGGCAAACATATAAATGCAAAAGTAAATGGAAGATACAAAGGTTTTGTGTGCAAGGTCTTCCTGTCTCAGGAAAACTAAAGCACTGTGGCATTGGATGGGCCAAAGGTAGAGGGACGGCAGCAAGCTTGAAGATTTTTCTGACTGGAGTCACTGATGTGGGCCTCTTGAAGCCACTAACCATGTTGAGCTTCCCCAGATGGCATTGGGGATAGTGCCATGTGTGCCATTAGTTGAGCCCTCATTCGTACATTGCTATTTATTTAAGGATCTGTTAGATGACTCAGCTCCATAGACACTTGCTAAAGCTGTGATGGCAGAGCCAGAGAAGGAAAGGCAACAAAAATACATTTAAATGCATCTCTCTTCATGATAAAATAAGATCGAGTGTCTTGCAAGCTTTGTGCTAGCTTCTTGTTCTACAAGTCTGAAAAGTCAACACTCACTCTGCTCAATAGCTCAGTTTTGAATCAAAATGAAGTTCAACAAAAGCTTTAATGAAATTCTAAAATGTAAACTCTTAAATCTTATGATCTGTAAGTTATTTAGTAATCCCATGCAGAAAAATGAGGGCTAGAAAGAGGGAGATAATGGAAAACATACTGTTGTCAGTTACTTTAAAAATAAATCAACAATCTTTTTATGTCTTATATCACATGAAAAGAGAAGCAAATAAATATTCTATGATCTATGAAGATACAGCCTTAATTACTGTTGTAAAAGTGCCAGATTATCACCCAAAATTTTGACCTTGAAGCGTGAGAGCAATGGTTCTCAACCACTGACAATTTTTTTCACCAAGCCACATTTCACAATATCTAGGGATAATTCTTTGTTTCAGCGCTGTGGATTAAACTCAAAGCCTTGGGCATGCTAAGCAAATGCTCCAGCACTAAACTCTATCTTCAGCCCTATAGATGATTTTGATCATCACAAAAAGGGAGGCGGGGCAACTGACCAGTTGAAGCCAGGTATATTGCTACACACCGAAAAGGCACTGAACACCACCCTGTAACAATTCATTACTTGGTAAAGAATACTCTTCGTATAAAGGTTAAAAATCTCTGAGCTAGAGTATTAGAAGTGAGTGTAGGATATTGTCACAAGCAAATTAATGTAGTGAGTTATTGCAAGGAGAAAATTTCAGGCAAGGTTTCTTTGGAAAATGCATGTTATTATAGCAGTTTCAAGTTGAGGAAAAATAGACATGAGGTTTAAAAAATTAAACTTATATAAATTTTAATAAATGAAGGCTCCTAAGGAAATGGATGGAAGACTTCTTGAAAGCCCACTATCTCTTTAAGTTAACTTGAAGAAAAGCAGCATTAGATGACTTATCCAGGGACAACTCCCCAGCCCATGCATGGATCCCTGGGCATATGTGATGCACAGACAATGTATATGAAATACTGTTTATTCTCCTGTGGATAGCAGATCACATAACTTCTCAATGTACTCCCTACAGTACAGATGTCAAATGATCAGTTCTGTAGCATTCTTTTCTTTTTCTGTATTGAAAGTTGAGAAGTCCATTATGAATGACACTCATGGGAACGGGGCAGGACTTCAGAGGAACGGGGCAGGACTTCAGAGGAACAAATGGATCCTGATTCAACTCTCTGCTTTTTTTTGTTCCCTTTTCCTTTTGTCTGGTTTGTTCGTTTATCTGTCTTTGGGAGTACAAGGGGGAGTACAGAAATGGAGGGACAAGGGTGAAAAAATGCAGCAGTGAGTGATGCTCACTCATTGATGCTCACTATGTTGAAAATGAACTATGCAACTTTGGATAGGGACAGGAGGGAAAAACTGGAAGAGAGTGAGAAAAGGGATGAGATTGTCCAAAATGAAACGTACCCTTTATCTGAGTTATATAACTGTAAAATAACATATACAATTGCATTTACTAAAAATTTAAAATAATTACTCACTGGAGATGAAATATACAAAGAAACAGTTACTATAACATTGGATTTCATTACAGGAAGAGAGTCAATACCTTCTACGCTAATGGTTAGCTCTCCAGAGACTTACTCATTTTGGCTAGGCAGATCTACTTGAGGTACAAAGAACAGCAAACTCTTTTCTCAGTGTGATTATCCACCCATCAGTCCATAAATATTTATTTAGTGTTTCCACTTCCCGTTATTGTACTGGTCTATGGGATTGAGTTTTCATAATTTGTGGAAACATAATTAGCTGTGATCTTCAGATCTCAGCCTACTGAGTAGCTAGGAATACAGGTAGGAGCCACAGCACTTGGCTTCAAATCTGAGATTTTTATCTCCAATTAACTAGCAAAAATCTGGATTAAAGTCTGTGGGTCCGGGGGGGGGGGGGTATGATTGGGTGGGGGGGAGGGGGGAGGCTGGGAAGGGAGGTGAAGGGTAAACAAAGGAGGAGGCTGCAATGCTTGGTAAGAAATGTATGCATTATCCCGACCATGTAATTGTAACCCCTCTGTACAGTATGTTCTCAAATAAAATAAAATTAAATTAAAAAAAAAAAAAAAGTCTGTGGGTCCTGCTTTGCTGGGCTGAATAGTTTTTATCATTCTTCATGCAATGGGGAAGACAGAAAATTGTTTACTTTAGAGTAACAAGGTCTCACACATTGGCAAATGTCTATGTTTTTATTCATCTTTGAATGCTCATGTCTAATAGAATACACAGATGAGCCCTGAATCAGGATGCAAAACAATGGGATCTATGTTGTAGGGTCATGAATCTGATTTCAATGGCAAATTATGAAGGAGAAAGAAAAGGCTGAGAACCCAATGTTCCATACCACCAGGCATAAAATGAGAAGAGCCTGGGAGAACATACGCAGTATTTGAAGCAAGTCGCTGGCAGGTACTGATGGCTAGATTAGTCAGGGTTCTACCAGAGCAATAGAAGCAGTAGGAAACATCTATTAAGGAAGTGGCTTATTAGGTCAGGGTTCTAAGTAGGCAAGTCTGAAAGCCATAGGGCAGGTTGTCAGGCTGGGATTCACGAGCATATGTGGAAGCAGCTGTCTTCAGATGAACTTTCTTCTTTTAGGAAGATTTAGTTCTATTTTCAGGTTTTCCAACTGGTTTGAGTCTGACAGATGATTTTCTAGGATAATCTTTACTTAGCATCAACTGATTATGGGCTTTAATCACATCTACAAAAGACCTTCACAGTCCCCAGCCCCTAAAAGAGTACTTGAATGGAACCAGAAAGGCCATCACAATGAGCAAATGAAGAAAAAAGTACTAGAAAAAGACAAGTCAAGGGTCAACAGTGTGGCAGACCCATCTATTCTCATAATGGCCCAGTGCATAGAAATACTTAAAGCTCATTCGAGTACTAAGTAGTTCTGTCCAACTAAGAGTGACAGAGGAAATTATAATGAGATTATTAATAATCAGAATAAAGTTTTCCTTGAAACTAGGGGAGCGTAGTGGTGTATCACATGTCAAAACTAAGGTAACATTGAGAATAAAAGGCCAGACATTGGGTAAAGTTCAGGTCACAGCACATGTTGTCTGAATCACCCAGGACTGTCAGCCCTCCTTTTAACCCACTTTTTAGTTTTCCTTCAGCATATGGACATAATGGTGCTCGCTTTCAGGTCTCAATTATGAAGGGGAGAGTGCCTTAAATCTAGAGCGTCACTCATTAGTTGAAATTTGTATGGGACAATTTTATTGATATTGAACAGGTTTTTTTTGTTGTTTTCTTGTTTGTTTTTGTTTGGTTTTATGCCATTCCTAAAGCTTGAACTCAGGGCTTGGGCACTGTCCCTGGGATTCTTTTGCTCAAGGCAAGTGTTCTACCCACTTGAGCCATAACTCCACTTGCAGTTTTTCTGTTGTTGTTGGCAGTTCATTAGAGATAAGAGTCTCATGGACTTTCCTGCTCAGGCTGATTTCCAACTACAATCCTCAGATCTCAGCCACCAGAGTAACTAGGATTACAGGCTTGAGACTCTAGCACCCAGCTTCAAAGATTTTTTTTTTTTAATAGTGACATTTTTTCTTTGATTAATCCACTAAACCAATTGTTTATAAGTAGAAATATTGTGATTATGATGATGATTATTACTATTATTACTGATGCTAGGAACTGAACCTTGGACTATGTGCATGCATAGCATGTGCTGTACCACTAAGCTCCACCCCTAGCCCCAGAACCACTTTTTAATGAACATTCAAAGGACACTGTAAAAAAGGAAATGTACTCATTACCTGACTCATGTAATTGTAATCCCTCTGTAATCTGTACCTTTATAATAACAATAAAGTAAATTAATTATATTTGTATTTTTTAAAAAGCCATGGGAATACTGAAGTACTTTAAAAACAAAACAAAACCAGGGGGTATAGACTAAAGCTAGGATAAGACAGAAGATGGCCTATGGCGTTCACTTTCAACAGAAAAAAAAAGTTAAAATAGTAAGCCATTAAGGACGCCTTTATATTGCTTTACCAAGTTATATAATGACGTTTTGACAAGCTCAAAGAGGAGTTTTTCAGTGGAGACTAAGATGATTCAAACCTAACTCTTTTGTTATTAATTGCATGAATTTAGATAACTTGCATGGTCACTTCCTGCCTTGGTTTCCCTACCTGTAAGAGAGAGGCAAAATCCAAAGCCTAGTTCCTGAGAGCATGTTGAAGGTTAAATGAAAACAGTGCTTTTTAAAAATGTATGGTATGGTGCAAAAATAATAAATTTTCAGTAACTATGAGGATTTTGAATTGTAATGTAACAATATAATCTCTGAACCAAAATGGCAAATAAGATTTTTTTCATGTAACACAACACAAAGCTACCCATGTATACCTCTTACAGCAAATCTTTGGTAGTGTTTTATTTTTCCAAATGGCATGTTCACTCAAATGATATGATCTGATAACAACACAGTACTGTATCTGGACAAATCCTTGTATGACAGACTAACTTCTCCCAGGGCAATGTTAAATAGCCTCCACATCTTCAAAACCTTCTCATGAATGTGGATTTTATCCATGGAGTATAATTATTGAATATAGCCACATCATTTGCAAGCATGGTTGTAGAGCAATAAAAATAACAGTGTTGGAATAATTATGTTCTTGAGATTTCTGCAGAGCGAAAAACCAGCAAGTTCATCGCCCTGTTCAACCTTACTAGAAATGATGGGAATAAAATAGCTTTCCCACTATGCTATGTGGTTTATGAGACTGTCTCTAGACAATTCGTTAGTTCTAAAATGACATGAAAATCAATTAATTTTAATGGTGGATAACAGATTATGGTATTTAATAGTCATCTAATTTCATGAGGCACAGTGAATTAGACAATGAAATGTAAATCTAATAAGAATGTGAAGAGCTCATTTGACTGTTTGTCAAATGCAGAAGTGAACAGGCATATTGGAAATCAGATACAAACTAGAACATTATATAAATTGTGTTTCATTTATGTATAGAATTGAGTTACAATTCTTAAGAAACGTAATCCATATGTACTCCATTCTCCTTTGGCTTGCTTAAAAACTTTAGTACTTACTTTTCTAAACTATGATATATCTACTTAAGAAAACAGCACAAGCTGGGCACCAGTGGCTAACACCTGTAATCCTAACTATTCAGGAGGCTGAGATCTGAGGATCGTGGTTCAAAGCCAGCCCAGGCAGGAAAGTCCACAAGTCTCTTATTTCCAATAAACCACCAGAAAACTGGAAGTGGCACTGTGGCTCAAGTGGTAGAGCACTAACCTTGAGCTGAAGAACTGAGGGACAGCACCCAGGCCCAGAGTTCAAAACCCACAACAGACCAAAAAAAAAAGAAAATAGCACAAACTAATACATAAATTCTATTTTTTTTCTTTGTAAAAATAAGTAGGATAATTTGAAAATAGATGTTAAGGTTTTAATGAAAGGTTGTCCATGAACAATTGAACATTCAAAGAATCAGGGTCTCAATTGCTATTTATTTATGTGGTATTAAAGATAGTCTGTTTTCCTCATAATTAATTTTTTTATCTCGAATAACCTTACTTAAACTCAGACAAGTAGGAGCTGTAACTGTACCAGTTGAGACTTCTGGCAAATATTCCCTTCCTCCCACAAAGAACTCCATTTGCAGCCCAGATTTTATCCCCAATAGAACACAATGTACAAAGGCATCTTCTTGAGGAAGTTTCTTTCAACAACCCTGTAAGGTGGTGGCTTTGAAATAGTTGTAATACTACAATAAAAGATTCACCAGGTCACAGATGCCTGGTGCCTTATCGATTCTCCTAGTTAATAAAGAGTTAAACAGTGCAGTGTGGTCTTTGATTTTTATTTATTTATTTTTTAAAGGCATTTTGAAGGTACTGGAAAGGGAAGGCCTGGTCCTAAGTGGTCATGTGGCTACCGCCATTCATCTTGGTAGTGACTATCTGTCAAAAGTGGCAAGAGTCCCTGTTAACAGCCCTGACCTGAGCAGTAATGAAGGGAGAGAGCACGGTAAAGCGTCCATTATCAGCAGGTCGGGAGCAGTAAATTGGAGCAGTTTGCCTCAATCTTGCTGCAAGTTGAAATGTAAGATAGGTGGGGATCAGCAAGAGGCAATTTTATCTTATGATCATTTTTGTCAGATCACGTCAGAGTGGCAACTTAGTTCGATGCATGATTTCAATTAACCAAGTCTGGTCCTAATGTTTCCACTACTGAGAGATGCTGTTTTCTGAGACTGGGTTCCTCATTATTTATTATTTAAACCTACTTGAGCACACACAAGTGAGCAAAAACTGGAGTGTTAAGCAAAAGGGAGTAACAGTTGTGACTGTGGATGACCACAGGTGCACCTATACGTTGTATCTGTACACCAAAGTGCTGGTTGGTTGGAATTTGCAAACTCATAAATCTATCTCCACTGACTTCCACGTTGGAGTTTAAGTATGATGCTTATATATGAATAAAAGAAGTTACCTCTAAGGAAGGTCAATTCAGAAAATTCTGCAATGGTACTAAGCCATAGGGAATTTACTCACAAACTATAAGGAATAGCTGGGTGAAGCTAAATGCTGCACTTTAGATGCTTGAGAAGTATTTGCTAGATGCTAAAGTGAATGATCAGTTCTTTGAGTCTGTAATACGTATGCATAGTCCTTGGCATCTCTGATGTCCAGGAACTTACAGTTCAGGAGTAGAGAGAAAGCACATCCTAGTAGCTATAATCAAAAGCAGAGGTTACTATCAGAAAGAAACAAAGTCCCTTAGAAATATAAAAAGATCACTTTTAAGTGGGAAAATCAGGACGAACAGAGATACACATTTAAACTGAGGATTAAGCAAAGCATAGTGGCTCATGCCTATAATCCTGGTATTCAAGATCACAAGTTTCAGGCCAGTGGAAACTATATCCTAAGACCAAATTTAAAACAGAACAAAATAAGAGATTTGACTGTGCACAGGATATTTCCAGGTGACATTGCAGAATATTGCATGCATTTCCTATTTCTTTTTTTCTTTTCTTTTCTTTTTATTGTGAAAATACTGTACAGAGGGGTTACAATTACATGGGCAAGATAATGAGTACATTTCTTATCAAGCATTGTAGCCTCCTCCTTTGTTTCCCCTTACCATACCTTCCCATCCTCCCCCCCGCCCCCCCCCACCCAATCTTCCCTCCTCTTCCCCCGCCCCCCCCCACCCCCGCACCTAGGCTGTAAAGTTCATTTTCGACATAATGACTTGTACATCTCATTGTTGCAATGGGTCCACCTGTATCCCTATTTAAACGATTTGTTTTTCCCTTTCCCCTCCACAAATTATACCAACCTCAAATACAGTGAAAGCAGGGGTTATACTGTGGGGAAGGGACATACAAAGCAACAAAGAAATAATCTTATAAATGTATTAGAAACAATTGCATGAAAGAAAAAACACATTTGAATACATATTTTTTTCTTTTTCTTTATTTCTTTTTTTTTTGGGGGGGGGGGGTCAGTTGTGGGTCTTGAACTCTGAGCCTGGGCACTGTCCCACAGCTCTTCAGTTCAAGGCTAGTGCTTTTCCACTTGAGCCACAGAGCCACTTCCGGTTTTCTGGTGGTTTATTGGAGATAAGAGTTTTGTGGACTTTCCTGCCCAGGCTGGCTTTGAACTGCCATCCTCAGATCTCAGCCTCCCAAATAGTTAGGATTACAGGCCTGAGCCACCTGCACCTGGCCATGTTTCCTATTTCTGCCTGATTCATGGTTCTAAATTTGTTTGCTTGCAGAACCAATAATTTATTACCTTGCAGTTTCTATGGGTCAGGAGCTAGATTTGCTGTGTCCTCAACTCAGGATCTCACTGGGCTGAAATCTAGGTATTATCTGAGGATTGAGTTCCTCCTCTAAGCCCTTTTAGGCAAATGGAAGTGCTCCTGGCTTGAAACTCTACTACAACAAAGTCCCAACTCTTACTGGGAGCTGCCAGTTGGAAGCTGGTGCTAGTACTCATTCTCAGCACCTAGAGGACACTTGCTGTCCCCCTGCATATGGTCCCTCAACAACATGCCAGCCTACTGCCTTGAGACTAGCAGGAGAATCTCAGTTCTCTGTGCTTAGTTTTCACCAAAGTGGCTCCAATCCTTTGCCCGCATCCAGAGCACGGTTCTCTAGATCAGTGACAGAGTTCACAGTAAAATTTCTTTCTAAATATTCTTCATCCTGGCCCATGGTTCCTTATCTTGTCTCTTATTTGACTTTCTTACCTTGCTAAAGCACAGACCAAACCTACCGTAGCTTCTAAAGAGATTAAAAGTATAAGGCTCTTGACCAGTGCTGGTTGCTCATGCCTATAACCCTACCTACTCAGGAAAGCTGAGATTTGAGGATCAAAATTCAAAGCCAGCCTGGGCAGTAAAGCCATGAGATTATTGCCAGAAGCATTATGCTAGCCCAATTCACAAATGACTAAAATACTAGCTGTTGCTATGGAAAGAAATAGAAAGATCTGAATAATATTTAGAACTCAGAATTTACTAAATGCGTAAGGTAAGTATGGATGAAGTTTTGAGGTTGATCTTTGAGTTTCTGCTATTTGCAACTTAGCTTATTGCTCTTTACAAAGATAATGAGGACTAGAAGAGGGGAAAGTTTAGAGAAAATGTTGTGAGCATGCTTTGATAATGTGTGCTCAAGATGCTTGTGAGAAATCCAAAAACAAATGTCAAGAATAAAATTTGCTATTGGGTCTAAGACTCAGAGAATAAGATTAGAATTGAAGTAAAAATTGGGATTTTGCTGGGCACTAGTGGCTCAGGCCTATAATCCGAGATACTCAGGAGGCTGAGATCTGAGGATTCTGGTTCAAGTCCATCCTAGGCAGGAAAGTTCATGAAACTCTTATCTCCAATTTAATCAGCAAAAAGTCAAAAGTAGAACTATAGCTCAAGTGGTAGAGTGCTAGCCATGAGCAAAATGGTTCAGGGAGAGTACTCAGGCCCTGAATTCAAATCCCAGGACTGGCAAAAAAAAAAAAAAAAAAAGTGGACATGACGGACATACAAATTCTATTTGAAGAAGTAAAAAAAGTAAGAGACAGAAGACTAAGAAAAGATGGGACATGAGTTGAAAATAGAGATGAGTGGAGGGTAGAGAGAAGAGGAAGAGAGCCAGAAAGAAGAAACACTGAGGGTGTTCAGAGCTCTAGAGTGAAAACTAGATACTATAGAACTGTGAACACAGAGAAAGAGAGTGGGCCACGGTTTAGATAGCTGACAAGATTTCTCAAGAGAAGACAACTGAAAATGGTCTCTGAGAGTTAGAAACGAGGACTGTAGTAAGAATTGTACAGGGGTACAGGGAGGGCTAAAGTGAGGTCAGAGGTAGAAGCTTCATGTAGAAAACATTAAAAGAAAATAAAATATGTTAAGATCGAGAGAACACGTTTTAGGGTTTAGGTGGGTTTTTATCACTTGAATTGGATGACAGTGGGTTTGATGGAAAGAATCCTTTAGTATGAGGAAGGCTGAAACCCAATTTGGGAACAGGCAAAATGAGATGGAGATTTCTAGCCACAGGAGGTAGTTAAGAGGGAAGAAGGAAGACCCATCATGGTGCATCTAAACTCCGTGGCTTTTGAAAGGGGGAAGGAAGGTGAAATTGGGCATGTTACATGCTAGCAGAAAGTGACCGCAGTTCTCTTTAAAAGTTTTTTGTGTGGGTGCCAGTCTTGGCACTGTCCCTAAGCTTTTTGCTCAGGACTAGGCATAGTTCAACTGTGGCTTTTTTTTCATGCTTCATTACAGATAAGAGTCTCACAGAGCTTCCTGCCTAGGCTGGTTTCAAACCTTGCTCCTCAGACCTCAGCCTCCTGAGTAGCTAGGTGCCCAGCTTGGAGCTCCCTTTTGGTGAATTCTCTTTCTGAATAAAGAAATCTAGCCCAAGTCTTTTAGGAGTTGAATATAGGGCCTGAAACATGACAGGCAAATGTCCTAGCACTTTGGCCATGCCCAAGTCTCTTATATTAACAAACTACATAGGCTGAAGGCATACACTGCCCCGCAACACATACTCAATCACAACCGCATTCTCAAGGTCACAGAAAAAGAAGACAGAGTAAGTAATGACTAATTCATGTCACAAGGAAAAGGAACTAAACTAACAAGAGTTACAGTGACTACACTGAGACAGGCCTCCATTTCTCAAAGTTCATGCAAGAACCTCAATGGAGAGAAAGCATCTACCTAAAATTAGTTTCAAGCAAGGATTTGAGAGTTAACCAAATGGATAAAGTTTATGATTTAGTTCCTGTTCTGAAAGATGTCTAGAAGGAGATGATGACCTGTATAGCTAATGTGGAAAGTAAAACTTTTCAATTCTATTTCCTTGCATTTCTTTTGAAATGGTGTATAAATCACAACCAGCTGAATTCAACAGGCAATGTCCACACTTGAATGTAATAATTAATGGTGTCTATGCAGTAATTTTTGGGAAAATGCTATTGAGCTTGGATATTATTAGAACCATTTTTACCATAGACTATATAGTATAATACCTGTGTAGGATACAACCTGTGTAAAAGAGAAAAAGCAAATGTGCATTTTTCCCTTCCACATTATCAGCCTTAGTGGAGAGACTCTTCTAACCATTCCTAGTTCTTTAAGAAGCATCATCTCCATTGAACATACTTGAGGTATAAAGACATGTCTTACAGTATCATGATATTATAGCATCACAGTGGGAAGAAAGAATTAAAAGTTTGAAATAAGGAAATTCACAACTATTATACAAGATTTTATGATTCGTTGGGTTGTTGCCCAATTCAAAATCCAGATGATATGTGTGTATACTTTGAATTATAAAGTGAGTCACAATGGAAATATAGAATTTAACAATAACATATTCTTCCCGATGTTATTCATATAAATTTCATAGGGCCACATAAAGAAGTATTATATTCTTTAGTGAATATATATGAATGTTAATCAGCAAAACTGTTAATTATTTTATTTATTTTTTTTGGGGGGGGGGTCCAGTCATGGGCCTGAACTCTGGGCTTAGGCGCTGTTCCTCAGCTCTCAACTCAAGGCTAGCGCTCTACCACTTGAGCCACAGCGCCACTTCCGGCTTTTTTTCTTTTTGCTTATGTGGTGCTAGGGAATCGAACCCAGGGCCTCATGCATGCAAGGCAAGCGCTCTACCACTGAGCCACCTTCCTAGCCCCTGTTAATTATTTTAAAAAACTGTATTTCTTGTCACATGCCATTAATTAAATATGCTCATAAATATGCTTCACGAGTATTAATATAATACTTTTGCTAATATTAGACAAGAAGTTGAGAGGCAATACACTTTTTTTTTTTGGCGGTCTTGGGGCTTGAACTCTGGGCCTGGGCACTGTCCTTCAGCCCTTCAGCTCAAGGCTAGTGCTCTACCACTTGTTTATTGGAGATATGAGTCTCACAGACTTTCCTGCCCAGGCTGGCTTTGAACTGCAATCCTCAGATCTCAGTCTCCTGAGCAGCTACAATTACAGGTGTGAGCGCCCAGCTAATTTTTTTTGTAATTTGGAAATGATCTAATTCTTAGTGGAGTACCTTATGTAACCAGTATCTTATCTAAATTCACACTCTTCAGTTGTCTTTTTCCTTTTTAACAACAAGAAATAGTTTGTGCATTTTGCTGTCTGTTTCTACACTGATGTTTTGGAAAACCAGTGCTACTTGTTCATATTTGCTTTATGCCATTTAAAAGACTTGGATTCATAATATACAACGAAGCTTATTTGATATAGAGAGCAGAGCCATAAACCATATTTTATGCATAACAGTGATTAAATGCATGGTTGATATATTTCTCTAAGATGGAAACCATGTCTAAGGCCTTACATTTTGATAACTTTCCTTTTGGGGGGCATTTCTAAATTATTTAAGTTGAAGAATAAAATGACTTGTTTGTGAATTTACATGCTCTTTTTAATCATCTTTCCGTAATGCTGATCTGGCAAAGATGCTAAATTACAGGCAGCAGTGGGAATCTACTGTGTAAAAGGCTCAGAATTATTTTGTATATGAGTCCAGAAGGAATATTCTGTTCAAGGAGCGGAGACATAAGAAAATTACCTAACTCATGAACCACACATTAAGCACGGTAGTCAGCTGTTGTAAATGCGTATCCAACAACAAACCATTATGTATCTTTGGTTTAATTACATGTGCTTATTACACACCTGTACTGGAGGGTAGAGGCTGCTATTTGCATTGCTTGTGGTTTACTCTATCAAAACAGCATTAGCATTATGAAGCTTATCAAGGCTAGGTGTGATTTCTCCAGCTTGAGTCTGTAAAATCCTTTTAATTTGTACATAACCTCAAGACAATTCCAGGGATAGAGAGGTTAAGAAATATTTTAATAATTTTAGCAAAGAATTTCTAAACTTAGAAGTATACCAGATTTATTTATTTTATCTTGTTTAAGGTAAACAGAGTCTATTTAAAAGGGAAAGGGAAATAGTGAGACGCCCCGTTCAGAGAAGGGCCTCAGAAACAGCGAACTTTATAGACTTGGAAAATGAATAACTTTTTATCAAACAATCTATTACCTTAGAAGAGAGTACCAAAGTTGCATGAATCCAACATTTCTCTCCAAAGTTCTGCCTTAGAGAGTATTAATCATAATGATGACAATGCTGTTATTGACAGAATAGCAGAAGGCATTAAATTTCCAAATAGTTAGTGACCTACAGATTTTACTAGTCACATTAAATGAGCAATCTAAGCAAAATCATTCTGTTTGTTTGAGAACATTGCAACTAAACAGAAGTAGGAAAATACTATGTGGAAAAGTACATTTTAACAGTAAGAACACATTAAAAAAAACAAGACTGTAAATGGCCAAAAAAGAATTTTTGGAGGAGTTTA
This sequence comes from Dipodomys spectabilis, assembly GCF_019054845.1. NCBI lineage: Eukaryota > Metazoa > Chordata > Mammalia > Rodentia > Heteromyidae > Dipodomys > Dipodomys spectabilis. The sequence continues at coordinate 27,063 of NW_024870769.1, forward strand.
CATATCATCATAACTTGATATTTTCACAAATCATATCCCTCCCCCCTCCAAATCTTAGTCTACTCATTTTTAAAGCATCCAAACTTATCAGTTCTCATTCTTCAAGGTCACCTATGTCCACCCTTATGTGAGCCTTTCCATGTCTCTCTTTCATTCTGATTTCCTTCCTTTTAATAAGGACAAAAGTGAGGTCACATTAAGGAAGACATCACATGTCCCGATGAATGCAGTCCTGTTATTACAACCAAAGCAACAGTACGGCAGAGGAGTAAACAGCAAATGGTGCCCAAAGCCCAGAGAAAATTAGAATTCTATTTGGGATTCCCACAGGGGCTTGAACCAATCCCACAGATGAAGTTTGATAGTTTCTAAGGAAGAGAACGCTTAGCAAAAAATTAAGGCTATGAATCCATGCAAAACATAATAATATCAAATGTAGGTTAAAAATATTACTAACTTAATGTAGACACCAGCCAGGAACAGATGGCAATGTGGAAAAATATACATATAGTCATTTTAGTACAAGTTTCCTAATATGAAACATGAATTTTTTTTTCTTAAACCACAGGACAAAAAGACAAATCTCTAAAGGTACAAATTTCTGCAAACGTAAATCTCTAGAATTCTTTACTCAGCTTAAAGCAGAGCCAAATATGAAGCAAAAACAAAAATTTCCTGGTTCTTACTCATAATGCCATGTTTGAAAATCAAAGACACTAAGATAAATTGATTACTTTTTAATGTTATGCTATAAGTTCCCAAGTAATTTTATCTTGTTTTATTATTGTTTAGCTATAGCTTAGATCATTTGAACCAGCTAACTGGAAGAAATGGGTGGGTTTTGGACAAATAGGGGAGAATGATAGGAAGGGTGACATTGATCATGATGCATTGTACTTATAAACTGGTATGTTAAACTGAAATCCCTTTGTACAAACATTTAAAGATAATTTCAAAAAGTAAGTAATTCTTTTCTTAAACTGTTGTGCCAAAATTTTTCCTAGCAATTGCTTTTGCAATGGAATCATCTCAGATAGCTAGAACAATGAGATAATTTTTGGAATTTAGATTATCTCCACAATGTTAGTACATATTTTTGCAAGTCAGCAAATTAATTCATTTTCTCTCCCTAGTATGGAAATTTAATCTAGGTATTTATTTCATTTTCAGTAACCTATTTGAAGAAAGACTAACTACCCTTCAGTACACAGTATTACATTATGCATTCAAAACTGATACTATAAATTATGCAATCTAACAAAAAATTATTAATGGCTTGTGGGGGAAACAGCCGTGATACTTCAACTGCTAGCAACAGAATGTAATTTTTCTCTGTTTCCCATCAGTGAAAGAAAAGAACCCATATTCTCTGTATTTAAACAACTCCATTGTACCCACTTTCTTTCACACATCACTATTTATAAAGAGAAACAACTGTATGACACAAAGTAGATTTTGAGTCTATACCATGAACCAACCACCCTCCAGTAGTCATGAGCAGATGAGACTTCTAAATCAAAGCTGCACACTCCCATACTTTTCTCTTTTTGTTCTAACATGCAATTGATGGCTATAGAATAAAGAGGATATCTATTCTGCTGCTTTACATTGATGCAAGAATTTGCCAGACACTTTTTTGGTCACTGTTACTATGCTTCCCCCCAAAAGAATTCTTTACAGTGATTAAAATCACAGAGTATAGACTCTGAAGCCTTTTCAACCATGTAAGAATCAGCTCACTTAGAGAAAGGATCCCGCTAGGATGTAGCTCAGTGGCAAAGCGCTTGCCTAGCAAGTGCAACGTCTTGGGTTCAATCCCCAGTACCAAAAAAGAAAAGACAAAAAAAAAAAAAAAAGAGAGAGGAAGGATTCCATAAAACGAAGGAGAATCTTCAGAAGTTTATGTTGCAGATCATGAAACTTCCACCCAATGCGACTGTTCAGTAGGAAGAATCCTACCTAGGATCACTAACAGGCAGCCAGCTGTATATAATTCCCAGAGACAGGTAGATGCTATGAATTTGTAGGGCCATGTGTCCATACATTTGTGTGATTTCCCCACTACCCCTTACCTTTCCTCATCAAGAACCTAGATGTGAACAGCAGATTCAATGGTTTTCAGTAATTGTACAATAGAGACAATTAAGTCTACCTTGATGAACACAAGGGTCTAGGCTAGGTGGAGAGGTTTGTGATAGATCATAGGATCAAGGCTAGAGAAGCTCAACCAGTAAGGTGCTGATCTAGGAAGAGAATGTAGGCCATCTTCCCCTTGCTTAAGGGCAGTTATAATATAGTAGTTCATTTCAAACCATGTAAATCTATGGACAAATCTGTGAGTTGTAGAAAATTAATTTCCAAAACCATGTTACAGGAAAAAAAATCATATAGGAGAAATCCAATAGGGACCAAGATAATTTCTACTATTGAATATGTGCTCACAGAAATTATACTATGCCTCATCAGACTTTATTTTAAAACACTCAATGTGAAATAAAGCTCAACCTTTTCTTATCCTACTTTGTAAATACATTACGTTCCAGTTCTATTAAAAACCATACATCTGTTTTTGCTTTCTTTTTATATACCTAGCAGTATTTCTTATACTTAGAATTTGAAGGCTCCTTCACTTCAACATACCCTTCATTTTCCACTCTTAAATTAATAGATTAATATATCCTTAAGTGCCTATAGAAAGACAATTCTTGGGATGCGTGAATGTGCTCTTTGACCTTCCTATTGCCCAGATTTAATCTGATGTTGAATATGTCTCTACATTGTGCTAAAAAAGGGGGGAAAGAGATTTTCTTTACAATCATGCTAATAATGGATAAGAAAAATTATTACATGTTGAAATTATGCTATGTAGTATATCTAGTCAGCTTAATTGTGTTCCTCAAAAAGATATAATCAAGTTTTAATCTCCTGTACCAAGAATGTGACCTTATTTCTAGCTAAGAACTTTTAAAATTATTATTCAAAAAGATATACAAGCCAGGTGTTGGTGGCTCACATCTGTTATCCTAGCTATTCAGGAGGCTGAGATCTGAGGTTTAAGGTTTGAAGCCAGGCCAGACAGGAAAGGCCATGAGACTCTTATATCCAATAAACTACTTAGAAAAGACCAGAAGTGGCTCTGTAGCTCAAGTGGTAGAGTACTAGCCTTAAGCTAAAGAAGCTCAGGGACAACACCCAATCCCTGAGTTCAAGCACAGGACTAGCACAAAAGAAAAAAGATATACAAGGTGGTTTCAATTGAACATATATATTTATGCTTACAGTGTATCTTGATCAGTGTTACCCTTCCCCTATTCTCCCTCCCTCTCCCACCTCCCTTCCCAATTCAAGTTCCCTACTTCCATTTTTCAAAAATTTATACTATGATCACTGTGTTTACCCTCCATTCCACCTTCCATTTGTTCACACACACACACACACACACACACACACACACACACACCTTTTTAGGAGTTCACACATGTAAACAATGGATTAAGGCAACACCTAAATGCAATGACTTGTGTCTTTATATGAGAAAGAAGAGAGGAGGTAAACCTATATATAGACACCTAAGCTCCACAGGGATAAGACTATGCAATAATGGAAGCAGAGAATAAAACAATGACATATAAGGCAAAGAGGATAAAACCAAGGATTGCTGATAAAGCCACCTGAAACAAGAGAGGCACACGAGACAGACTATCCCTCAGTTTTCAGAAGGAATCAACCACATAGATGCTAAAATTTGGACTTTTTGACGTCTGAGATAAAAATATTTGTTGATTTGTTGTTGTTGTTGTTTGTTTGGTACAATACTGAAGCTTGAACTCAGAGGCTCAAGCTCTTGCTTGGGTTTTTCATTCAAAGCTGGCACTCTACCACTTGAGCCAGAGCTCCACTTCTGGCTTTTTACTGGTTAATAGGAGATGAGTCTCATAGACTTTCCTGCCTTGGCTGGCTTTGAACTGTGATCCTTAGATCTAGGCCTCCTGGGTAACTAGGATTACAGGTGGAAGCCACAAGTGGCAACCTTATTTGTACTATTTTAAGTCACTCAGTTTGTTGCCATTTATTCTGGCAGCCTTAGAAAACTAGTACAATTAGTATATGTACACGAATAAAATACCCATACCTCAGATTGTCTTCTGAGGTAAGAAGAATCAACACTGGCTAGGATTTTGCTTTGCTTCCAGAGATATAGGTAAGAGACATCTACTTCATATTTGCCAAATTCATTTTGATTTTCAAAAGTTATAAGGATAATGATTTTCCTTTACTCATGATACACATACTTTTTAATGTCCTCATTGTTACCAAAATTGCTAATAGTTTGAAAGGAAATAGTTATGTTCAAAATTGAAAGCCAGAATTATTTGCTCTAGACTTAGGTTTTCCAAGAAAACATGCATCTCATGATAGAAATTGTGGCTTTTCCATCTCCAGTTGCCTCTAGATTAATTTCCATTGTAAGTGGGATTTGCTGTTAAAAATGAGCATGTCAATCATTCACTGCTATGCGTTTATGAGAAATCTGAAAGATATATCCACTGTATTTTGGAGAGAAACAAAAAACCTAAGAGTACATATACCAAAACATTAGCAGAACTGGGATTTTTTTTCATTCTTTTTATATTCTTTTGTACAAATTTCTTACTGTACATATAATGAGTATCATTTGCTTGTTTAGTTATAAAAAGAAAGAAAAGTTAATGGGAAGTTGCCTGGTTCATGGGATGTAATTTGTATTTTTCTAGAAAGTGTGTTTCCCTGGCCTAAGCATGATATTGGGAGAAATCTGGCAACAGATCTCATGGTCTCTATGCCGACACACACACACACACACACACACACACACACACACACAAACACACACCCTTTATAGGCATGTTAGCTTTGTCAGCAATGAGATGTAAAAGAAACATAAATCATAGATGTATCTGACGTTTAACCAATTTAGATTCCTTTCACACATTTTCGGTTTCCAGTGTGTCCTTTGAGTCTCCACCTAGAGGAAATCAGCCTGTCTGTGTATCAGAGAATGTCTGGTGAAGCCTGCTCCCCTCCACAGCCCCTGGACATCCACCGGGTCTCAGGCAAGTGGGACGTGAAGCCTGAGACATTCTGAAAATACTTGGCACTATGTGGAGCTTTGTGTGTGGAAACTATATAAGAAACTGTCCTGTTTTATGACACTACTAGTTTTTAAAAGCCAAAAACATTAGGTTTCCCATTATTCTTACGCCAAATGATAATTAAAATGATCTAGGAATCCCTGAAGGATCCAGACTGACTCCTCCAGCCACATTCCCTGCCTTGCTCCCCAGCTCTCCACCCAAGCCTCATTATTTCCCTCAGGTAGATCGTGATCTCCCCCACCCCCACTTGCTGGCCCCAAGGTGTGTACATCTACAGTAGTCCCCTCTAACTGAGGTTTTGCTTTGCACGCTTCCAGTTACCCACACTCAACCACAGTCTGAGAATACTACATGGAGAATTCCATAAATAACTTGCAAGTTGTTTTTAAATTTCATTTTATTCTTTGTGCCCCTGGTACAGGGGCCTGAATTCAGGGTCTAGGTACTGTCCCTTAGCTTTTTCACTCAAGGTTGGCACTCCATCATGTGAGCCACAGCTCCACTTCAGGCTGTTCATTGGAGGTAAGAGTCTCCTGATTTGGTACCTCAATCCTCAAATCTCAGACTCCTGACTAATTATGATTACAGGCATGAGCCAACAGTGCCTGGAAGTTTCATGAGTTTTAAATGAATACCATTCTACTCAACCCACCTAGGACATAGTAATCCATTGTCCTGTGTGCTGTATGTGCTATCTGCTCAGTAGTCACTTAGCAGCCATCTGTGTTATCAGATCAGCGTTAATGGTATTGCAGGGTTTGTGTTCAAGTAACCCTGACAGATGCCAGGTCACGGTGCCTGCATCCTTCACACCTCTTTACCGCATCACACAGGTATTGTATCCATTCCACATTATCAGAAGAAGAAGGGATCATTCTGTGCAAGAAGGGATTCTGAGAGATTATATTCATATAAATTTTATTACAGTCTGCAGTTATAATTACTCCGTTGGTCATTAATCACTCACTGGGTTTAATCTGTGAAATAAACCTTATCATAGTTATCACACATATATATGCATAGGAAAAGAAAAACCCCAGTGTATAGAGGGTCTGTGCTTGCTGTGGTTTCAGACTTTCACTGAGCATCTTGGAATGTGCCTCCTAAGGATTAATGGGGACATCTGTGCTGTTTCCCACTGCCTAGAATTCCCTTACACCACTTCACCTCAGGAATTACTTTAATTTCCAGCTAGAGCTTTGTTTCCTCAGAGCAATCTTCCTTTACTGTCAAATAATGTCAACTAGCACACTTACGCTTTCATCCCATTCCTCCCCTCCCTGTACCACTCCTCAGGGATGGAATTTTACATTTCTTAGTAGGATTATTTTATTGTCACCTATTGTATTTTGTAGAACTGAAGTTCCATGAGAGCATAATGTCAGTTTGTTTGTATTTCCCTCGTCTCTGAATCTCTTGAACTTGGACAGTGTCTGGCACCTATCGTACTATGGATGAATAAACTGGAAATACAAGTATTTTCAGTTTGCTTGCAAGTTAGCTCATTTTAATTGGTCACATTAGTGCAGTCTATGAGATTCGCCGCTTGGTTGGACCCCTGCAAGTCATCTCTGCAGGAAACCATGAAGAGGGAACATTTGTGTGCACTCCGCCGCCCCGGCCACTCCTCACCCCAGCAACTGGAATCCCTCCCTGCCAAACCGTACCTTTCACCTGCAGTTACCAGGGGGCATTTTAGCTATCTGATAGTTATGTAGGAGATGGGAGGTCTTCCTTATATGTCTGGACTCTCTCTATGGGGAAGGAAGTGGCCAACTTTGTTTACCAACACCGCTGGGCCATTTCACACCTCATCCTGGCATCAAGCTGGACAAGAAAATTGTGAAACAGGGAACTCCCACATACACTTCAGAAATGAACTTGGAAGTCTTTCAATCACTGGTTCTCCAAGATACAGGTATTTACCTCTCTCTGCCCTGTTTTAAGGCAGTTGTCTGTGTTTGGAAGTCTGATCAGGTTGTAAGCTGCACAATCACAGCTCTGGAAATAGCTCCCTGTTCAATATGCATCTAAAGGGACCTGAGTATATTATTCCTTCCAGAGTCAGCTACAATTGAGGCCACTAAATTGACTCCACATCTTTCTATCCTGGGCAGTGACAGAGGAATAGCAAGATTTTTTTTTTTTTTTTACTAAAATGCTCATTTTTAACCAACTCCTTCTTGGAAGATTTCTCCATCACAGATGCCAAGGACATGATCTTCCCTTTATGGAAGATGGCAGAACACTAGCAAATCAATGTTTGAGTCCAGAGCCTGCTGTCAGTGCCTCAAACACTTATCTAGCAACTGCGTCCTTCTGCCAGCAATGTCATGCAGAATTGAAGGCAAATTTTATTGTAAATGGAAGGGGACTAATGCCAGAAGGAAGCTTTGTGTGTTTGTACATGTATAGGTGCATGCATGATGAGTTAGGCATAAACACACTCATAGTTGTTTGACCCTCATCCCTTATTAAGAGTAAACTAGTCTATACCAATTAGACAGGAAAATCCATTTCAATAGATATCTCACTTCATAAAAAGATGCATTTCACTGCCTACCTGTCCAATCTATTAAGCATTGTACAGTGAGCCAGGTGATGGATTTCTTTTCATTGGTCCATTCTGACTAACTTTTTTATGAAAAACTAACCATCTTCTCCTTCTGCAACTTCCTACCCTTCAGCAAATTTATCCCACCCTGGCTTGTTTTGAGAATACTACAATGATTCATATATGGAAAGCTATACAACAAGAAATGCAGAAATTGGGCAATCGGACCATTCCACAAGCTGGTTATATTTGGTTCACATGGATAAAGCACCTCCTGCAAACACTACATTCCCAAAGATTTCCAGGTCACATCCCAAAGTAATGAGATGCTTTGTTGAGTAGTCCCTACAGGCTCAGTACTGTGCTGGGAGCCAAATATCAATTAGTCCAATTCCTACCAATCCTCTGGGACAAAGCTGTTGTTCACTCTATCTTACTCCTTGAGGTTCAAAGAAGCTAAGTATCTTGTCCAAGGTCAAATAACTGGCAGACAAGGAATGGATGTGATACATAAACATGACAGCATAAATCAGAACCTGCACACTTAATTAGCACTTCTCTGAGCCTTTATCTTTTTTTCATTGTTATTATTGTTTTTAGCTTGTTTTTATTTTGGGGACAAGAGTCTCAATATGTAGCCTAGACTAGTCTAAAATTTGAAATCATCTTGCCTCAACTGGGAATACAGGTGTATGCTTCTATGACTAGCAAGGGCCTTTTTTTGTAGCCTCAAAATACCAAATAGTAACAACATATTATTATTATTATTATTGTGCTATTACTGGGGCTTGATCTCTAGTTATTGTGCTCTCTCTTAGCTTTTCCACTCAAAGACAGGACTCCACCACTCCCAATACACCTTTACTTCCAATGTTTTACTAGTTAACCGGAGATAAGAGTCTTACAGATTTGTCTGGCCTGGCTTTAAAACTCAAATCTAAGTCTCTCTAGGATTATAAGTGTGAGTCATTAGTATCTGGCTTCCCAAAGTATGTTTTAGGGTATGATAAGGTATCCTGGACAGGCAATGCTAAGTCCTATACATGGAGGGAGCACTAACGATGGAAGAATCAGAACTGTTCATTGTAAAGCTGATAATTGGGAATGGGAACCTTTGTTCTCATTCCTTCTGTGAAGTTGTACACGGACTCATAAAGTAGGACCCCCAGAGCTCAGTGCCAGTTCTAGACCCTCCAGAAAGACAATATTTAATCATTTTGCAAATATGAGTCTGGCTCTGATATAAACCATCCTCAAAAGTAGAGACGGCCTGGCACCAGTGGCTCATGCCTGTAACCCTAGCTACTCAGGATCACATTCAAAGCCAGCCCAGGCAGGAAAGTCTGTGAGACTCTTATCTCAAAACCACTAGGAAACCAGAGATAGTGCTGTTGCTCAAAGTGGTAGAGCACTACCCTAGAGCAAAACAGCTCAGGGACAGTGCCCAGGCCCTGAGTTTAAGCTCCAGGACTGACACCAAAAAAAAAAAAAAAAGATACTACCTGGAGGCTAAATCAGTGCATTTTATAATCACAGCTCCTAACTAGTCCTCAGCTTTTACCAGTCTGTAATTACATCACCCCTGTCCCCCCAAATTTATCCTGAAGTCCATAAACTTCCAACATTATCCCTTGTTCTTTTAAGAGCAGAGTTATCCAAGAAAGAATGGCTCCCTTAGTTGATTTTGCCACCAGATGGTCTGTCAATTCCCCTGACACTTGTTGAACTTAAACAACCCAGGGTGGGAGAAAACAGCCGCTCTGATATTTGTTTGATCAGGCTGTGAAAAGCAACATCACTCACCAACCTCTGTAACTGGCTGGCATTCATCTCCTGTGTGGGCTTGCATCTATAAGTAGAGGTGATACACAAAATGATCATCGATCATACAGACAATTCCATCTTTACCTAGTGGCAGCCCAGAGAAAACAATGGGAAAACAGAATGTGTGTAAGTGCTACTCAGTATCAGGAACTAGAGTCAGGTGTTTGTTATAGAACTCCTTCAGAACACTTCCACCTAGTCCACCACAGATGCCAGAACAGGGACCAGGTGAGATCTTTTTAGAAATGTAGATTGAGAATGTTTTCTCAAACCCCATCTTGTATATCTCAGGCTGGCTTCTTCATAATTCATAATTTTACCTTGCTCTCCTTCATTAAAATTCAATTCTAGCTTGGTGCCACTAGCTCACACCTGTAATGCTAGCTAGTCAGGAAGCTGAGATATGAGGATCACAGGTCAAAACTACTGGGCAGGAAAGTGTGAGACTCATATCTCCACTAAACTAACAAAAAAGCCAGAAGTGGAGCTATGGCTCAAGTAGTAGAGCACTAGCCTTGAGCAAAAGAAGCTCAGGAACAATGCCCAGGCCCTGAGTTTAAGCACCAAGACTGGCACACACACACACACACACACACAAATTCAGTTCTTTAAATTCATCTCCCTACTGAAACTTCCTTGGTAAAATAAGTCAGTGTCTACAGCTAGATGGAACTTTCAAGCCCTTCCAGGGTGAGAAGATGTCACTTTCTTTTTTCTATGCATGTTGTGGTACAGTGGAGAGTATTTGTCATCTTGTCACCTAATAGCAGTGACGCTCACAATGAGGAATATCCCTTTAAGAAGTAGTGACGGTGAGTGTGGGAGCAGTCTCTGGGACGCTCATCGGTCCCTCCAAGCTCTTTCAGACAGACATGTTCCCAGCCAAAAATATTTCTCTCCAGTTGCACCATTTTGTTCTGATTATTTGTCACCAGAGGCAGGTTCAGTCCGGAACAATATGGCTTTGGAGAGGCATAAGAATAATTGGACCATATGTGGGAACTTTCTACTATATTGCACAGATATGTGAAAATGCATGAAAATGTTGTTGACTGTAGTATTCTCTATCACACACACACACACATACTGGCTGAGGGGAGTGAGACAAAAAGTTTGTATATTAGGAGGATAGCTCTAGTGGGATCAAGGTGATAACATACAGTCAAGGTTTTCTTGCAGACACAAACTTAGAGACATGTTGGAAGAAGTGACTTCTGTTCCTTCCTTCAAAAAAACCACCTCTGGGCTCTGGGTCTGTAAAGCTCAGGGAAGCCACCAAAGAAGACTTCTCTGTGCTGATCCATCTTTTCAAGCTCAATTACATCGCCATTGCTCCCTTGGGCTGCACTGTATCCATTACCTTGCTTTTTATCTTTGAATCTCATAGTGAAACTCAATTTACCCTCTCTATGTAATTATCCACCTATCTGTCTGGCTATCATCTATCTTGTCTGTTAGTTGTCTGTAGAAGGAAGGTTTTCCTGCTGACCTGTTTCAAGTAGGATCACCCAGTCTCTAGACCCTGGGTGACAGGTGACAGTTCTGCCTACTAAAAAAATACACACTTCTAGCCTAGTGCTGGTGGCTCACCCCTGTAATCCTTGCTACTCAGTAGGCTGAGATCTGAGGATCTCAGTTCGAAGCCAGTTCAGGCAGGAAAGCCCATGAGACTCATCTCTAATTAACTACCTAAGGGCAGGAGTGGTGATATGGCTTATGTGGTAGAGCACTAACCTTAAGCAAAAAAGCTCAGGGACAGCAGCCAGGCCCTGAGTTCAAGCCCCAGGACTAGCATGCACACACACACACACACACACACACACACACACACACACACACACACACACACACACATACTACAAACACAGACTTCTAGGCAGCTTTGGGGGAAAAATGTGCACAGTAGAAAGTTGTGAAGTTGGAATCTTCTCTATCTACTGGAAGATATAAATCTAGAAAAAGTTTACAAGAATTGGGGGGTTAATGACCCAAACAGTATTTCTGATTAAAAAAAAATTATCAGTTTACTACCTAAACAGTTTAGGAGAAGCTACCTCAGATGATAACTAATATGCTTTGGAAAAATTCTCTTCTGCAAACAAAAAAGGAAGACATTCTTTAAAATCTCATGTTATGATAGATGGTTTTTCTATCTGATCGTTTCTCCAAAGGTCTATAGGTTAACTTAAACCCAAAAATTTTACAATACTTTCCAAGGTTTAACTTGCCATTCATTTGTTTCTTATTTACTTAAGGAACAGGTTTTTCTTTGCTTGTTTTCCCCTCACAGATCTCTGGCAGTAGCTCTGTTTAAAGTAAAGCCTTCTGAAGGCTTTACAAAAATATCATCATGGCTCTTGTGGGTATATTCAAGATTTCTTGTTGATGTTGTTGTACCCAAGATCTAGCAATAGAACTTTGGGGTTTCAGTTCCAATTTGCTTTATGCATTAATGTAGACATAACCAAACAATTTAGTGATCCTGGAAATCAAAACCTAGAGCCTCATGTATGCTAAGGTATGCTAAGCAAGTACTTCAATCCTAAGCAATATCCTCCCAACCCCACAGGCCACTCCCCACCTCCCTCAGATGCTTCATTCTGTTCATGAGTAATGCTTTGACTTCTGGCTAATACTCTGGATAGACGTAGAATAGATTCATGTGCTTCCCCTGCCCCCAGTCATGTGGTTGCTATCAGCATCCAGTATTTTCACAAGAGTGTCAACCTTACTTCTGGCTTGACTTTCCATTCAGATGCAGTTCCAGATTGAATTGGGAACAGAGAACAAGCATTCTTTGCATAATTGCCAGAGAGGACCATATGTAAAATACAGTATTCAACAAAAGCTGAGAAAAAAAAGTTAATGGGGACATAGAATGAAAATATAATCCATACATCTCTCTGTTCTCCACGTATTTCCATACTTGTACTGCCTCAGACAAAAAGTCCTTAACGTATGTCATTGGCCATGAGTCCTGTTTCCCCAGGTATTGTTAAGGTCATGATGGCACAGAGAATTTCATGATTTTCAAACCTTTTTCTTTAAGAATATCCACATTTTAAATGATTTATATGCATTATTTTTCAACTATGAGAAATACACCAAAAGACACCTTTTCAATGATGCAAAGACAAAGCATGAGTTCAACTGAACTGGATTGATTATTCGAGCAAGTAGGCAACTTTTACATTGTTAAATCTAGTCAGAAAAATCAAAACCAAAAAAAAGTGGGCTAAAACATCCACTTCCTTCAGTATTTGTGTATATTTTGCTGTTCAAGCTAATAACATAACATAAACTGAGATAACATTGTTTTTGTTTTTGTTTTTGTTTGGGACCAGTCAAGACTTGTATTTATTATTTAGATATTCTCAGTTTCTTTGCACCTGAAATTATTTAGCATTCTATATTAACTACAGTGGACATGTCATGTCACCAAGGTTTATTAAGTAAGAACTAGCATATTTCTAATGGGCCAGTGTATCCTAGCAGGAGAACAAGGTCCAACAAGGGACAATGGGTTACCTGCCCATTATAGTTGTACAAGAAGCCAGCAAGAGAAAGGATTTTTCACATTAACCAGCTGAAGGGGAATGATCCGCTTCTGCCTATAGATAAGTTGTATGCAGTGGCTAACTAACTTTGTAATGTATTTGCCCAATTGCAGACTTTTCTGTGGCCCAAACTTCAGGCTCCAAAAAGTAACTGAGCCAGAAGGCCACTCCTCCTGAGTCTGAGCATAACCATGCACACGTCTGTGAACTCTGAGTGGAACAGAGAAATGAAGGTAGTTTAGCAAATTTACATTCAAGCTCATCATTATAGGAGGTTCCTGGAATACTCCATTTTTTTTGGTCAGTTGTGGGGCTTGAACTCAGGGCCTGGGCATGGTCCCCTGAACTCTTTTGTTCAAGGCTAGCACTCCACCACTTTGAGCTACAGATCCACTTCGGTTTTGAGTGATTAATTAGAGATATGCATCTCATGGGGACTTCTCTGCCCAGACTAGCTTTGAACCACAATCCTCAGACCTCAGCCTCCTGAGTAGCTAGGATTACAGGTGTGAGCCACCAGTACCCAGCTTCAAATTCTTAAAAACAGAAAGTAGTTGGTGACCATCCTGGGAAGAAAGGAGATAGAGAAGTTTTTCTTTAATTAGCACAGTTTCATTGTAAATTAGAAGGTTATAGAAGTGGAAACTGGTAATGATCGTAGGACACAGTAAATATAATAGATCTAAAGAATAAACTTTTTTTTCAAAAAAATTACTTCATTTCCCTTTTATCCTGTGTGTTAGAGCTTGGATATCAAATGTTCCTCAAAAGGCTGATGTGTATTGCTGGTTGCCAATGACTCACGCCTGTAATCCTAGCTACTAAGGAAACTGAGATCTGGGGATCATGGTTCATAGCCAGCCAGGGCAGGTAAAGCCTTGAGACTATAATCTCTCAATTGACCACCAGGAAACTGGAAGTAGAGCTGTGGCTCAAAGTGGTAGAGCGTTATCCTTGAGCAGAAAAGCTCAAGGACAGTGCCCACACCCTGAGTTCAAGCCCTACGACCTCTACCAACAACAACAAAAAGGCTGATGTGTTGAAGACTTGTTTCCCAGCTGGTGGATTCAGTCGTTGAGAGGTAATTAGAGCATGAAGGATCTGAATTAATCCATTGATGGATTCATAATTTGATGCCTTTATGGTAGGAGGGGTCAGTCTGGAAGAAGGTCACTGGGAATGTGCCTTTGAAGCAAAGGGCATACTTTGTCCCCAGACCCTTCCTCTGTCTGGCCTGTCTACCATGAGGTGAGCCACATGCTCCCTGCCTGATGCTCCACCTCACCATGAATGACCCAGAAGCAATGGAGACAAATTACCCTGGACTGAAATCTCTGACACCGTAAGCCTAAGGAAAGCACTTTGAAACTTACCCTGAGTTGTTTTCTTGGACATTTTGTCATAGTAACAACACACTGACTAATACACTCTTCTTCTACAGTTCTTTTTACTTTTATGTAGTTTCCTATTTGTGGTGACTTTTTCATGTTTATTTTGTGAGACATTAATAACTTTGTTCCAATAGCTTAGTTAACTTTTTTTCCATTCTGAGAAATGCAATTTTTTTTTGAAAAGTATATCCAAATAAAAGACAGTAGTTGTGATAAAACCCTGATGTTTCAAACACCAATCCCCCAAAGTCTATTAACATTCCTGTGAATTGGGCTTTTCCAGTGGGAGAGAAAAGCAGTTCTATACAAGCAATATTTTCTATGGTGGAAATCTTTTTTCCAATTTTTTTCTAGGTTATCAGAAGACAGATTATTACACAACTAATTATATTCTGGCTGACATCCCATAATGAATTATGTAGTTAGAACCTCAAGTTTCATAGTCAGCATTTCTGATATAAGCAGATTTCTAAGGGCCATCAGAGATTGTGATTCTTACCAAGCCATGAACCTGTGGCTCACAGCTGTAATCCTAGCTACTAGGAGGCTGAGATAGGAGGATTGCAGCTAGAAGCCAGCCCAGGCAGAAAAGCCCGTTAGATTCTTATCTCTAATTAATCACACACACACACACACACACACACAAAGCCAAAAGTGGAGCTGTGGCTCAAGTGGTAGAGCACTAGCCTTGAGCAAAAAGAAGCTCAGGAACAGTACCCAAGCTCTAGGACCAGCATACACACCCAAAAAGGATTGTGATTCTTGCTACATTTTTCTCACAGCTGTCCATCCTGCTTCACAGCAACTTACTGGGCCTCTCCTGTGTGCTTCTCATCTAGCTCATCTTCGCTCCTTCTTGCCTCTCACCATATTTCAGTAGCACGGCTGCTTGAAGCTGACCTCCACCCCCACACATAGAACATTTCTCCACCTCCATAGCTTCTCAGGGTGGTGTTTTCTCCACTTGGAATTTTGCTTAGCCTGCCCCACCCTCACCTCCATCAAACATACACGTGAATGGAACACCCACTCTATGTATCTGTCTCTGCCTCTGTTTGTCTCTGTCTCTCTCTCTCTCTGTGTCTTTCTCTTTCTCCCCCTCTCTCTCTCTCCTTGTTTCTCTACCCTATCCAATGTCCCTCTGGACACCTAAGAGACGTCTTTCTTCCTCCATTTGGCATTCCATTTATTTGTTTCCGTGTTTGCCTCCCTCCAACACCCTGACACAACGCTGTAAGCTCTTGGGCAGATACTGTATACCGTTTACTTTGGAGTCCCCAAGCACTGAAACCAGGAGCTGTTAAGTGCATAAATAAGAAAAATGAAAACGTGAGTGAGGCGTTTGAACCTCTTGGTCTTAGTCTGTGTATGAATAACCCTCTTGTCAGTCATCTAATAGAGATCTTTTATGTTTCCTTTTGTTCCCTCCACTAACAGCCACATAAAGCCTTGGAATGCTCAGTCCTGGTTACAGAATGTATCAACTGCCAGGACATTTCTGTTTTATTTTAGAATCTACTTTGCAAGCTACAAAATTAGTTAGTTTGAATACATAACTTCCAGCTGAATGTTGTTCTAATAACAAAGTTCATCAGAGACACCCTTCAAGGCACAAAGAGTTAACTGTGTAATTTTCTTAATGAGGCTGGAGAAGCAATGCATCATTTTTCTAACTGTGGCATGCTCTGGGACACCATGTAATTTAGGGGTATCTATACTTGGGGAAAGAAAACACAATACCTAGTTTCTTTTGAAAACTATTTTTGCTGCCAGAAAAAAAATCATTTGCTCTGTCACAATTATGGCAATAAATCTTACAGGGAAACCATTTAATAATGGCTACAAAGCTTCCTTTATCTGAATTTACAGAGACATGCTTTCAACTTATTGTGCATGTAAAGAAGAGTAAAGAATGGGTATACTTTAGTCTTTAAGAAAGTTTACATTTTGACAAATAAGTTGTTTAAGAGCAATGCTTTACAAGGCCCGAGTTTGTATGACCCTGTGATAGATTTTTATCTTCTGTATATGTATATAAATAAATATATATGCACACACACACACACAAACATATATATACACACAGAAAGACAGAGAGAGATAGAGAGATGGAGAGGGAAATAGAGAAAATAGATGCTCAGAGTTGAGAATTAAAAGGACTTGAAAAGAATGTTAAGGAAATTTCCCTCCTACCTTAAGCCTTGAGCTCCCTGCTTACCTTCACGTGTATGATTACTTTAATTTCCCCTCCTCCCAGTACTGAGGCTTGAACACAAGGATTAGACACTGTCCCTGAGCTTTTGTGCTCAAGGCTAGTACTCTCACCAGTTCAGACACAGCTCCACATCTAACTTTAAAAGAATTGTAGTTAATTGGAGATAAGAGTATCATGGACCTTCTTGTCCAGGCTGGGTTTGACTTATGATCCTTAGATCCTAGTTTCCTGAGTAGTTAGGATTACAGGTGTGAGCAATTGGTGCCCAGCTGGTATGGCTACTTTTACCAGCTTCTTTCATACCATTTCAAGAAAATATACATGTCATGTTTTCTTAAAGTCTCTTTGAGATCACTTCAAACCAATGTACTCTGGGTTTTGTCTATAGCTGTATGATAGTCCATCGGATGGTAAAAAGTTAGCATCTCTCTGACAAATGTATTACATTTGGTATGTTAATGTATATCATCTAAACATTTGTTTTTCTAGACATTAGGTATGTAGGTGAAAGTAATGGGGAGGAATTTCTAGGTTAAACATTATGTGTCTTTTTATTTAAGTAAATATTGCAAACCACTCTGAACAGATTACACCAATTTATATTCCCACCTAAATCATTATGTTCAAATCCCTCCTATTTTACCAGAGTATATCACCAAAATTGATCTTTATCAAAAGGCTAATATTATGTACACATATTAACACATATGATTAACTATATAACATATAGATTGTATAACGAGAGAGCTTTCTTTTCAAGATAGTCACTTGGAAAGTTTTTGTAAATGTGAGAATATTCTTTTTTTTTCTGGTCTGAGGCTTGAACTCAGGGCCTAGGTATTGTCCCTCAGCCTCTTTGTGCTAAGGCTAGCACTCTACCACTTGAGTGATTTCACCACTTCCAGATTTTTCTTAGTAATTAATTGCAGGTAAGAGTCTCATGGACTTTCCTGTCTGGGCTGGTTTGGAACTGTGATCCTCAGATCTCAACTTCCTGTGTAGCTAATATATTAGGCATGGGCCATTGACACTCTGCTTGCAAGAATATTATTATCTAAAATATTTAAGCTAAATTTTATTACTCAGATCATCTAATATGAAACTCTACCCATCAAAAATGGTTATTCAAATTTAGTAGGCGAATAAAACATAGAGTTTTTGAAACGTAAGGCCAAGTTCAACTCATTTATGTTTTTCTGCTAACTAGTTTGCAAAATTATCCTCTACATGAATTCTCCCTTATAGTTATTTCCTTTACTGCTTTCTTAAGGAAAGAAATCTATTGCCCAATGAGAGGAGTTGACTTAAAATGCCTGCTTTCTGAAGCAGAGCACAAATTAATGTAATCTCTTATTATATGCTAGTCACTGTCATTGTCATTGCTGTTAAGTACAGTGTAGCACAGATGAAGCATTTTTAAACAAATACACACACACACACACACACACACACACACACACACACACATGCACACATACATATACATATATATCCCTCCCCTCCATGCATACAGGGTTTTTCTTTGATGGTTATAGCAAACTGTTTTATTTGTGATAAGTAAGATTCAAGCATTCATCTTCTAAAGTGAAAAGAAAGAGCAAAGTTAAAGTTAAGACTCCACTGGGATTCTTATATTTATCCATATATTTATATTTAAGCAATGATTTGTGTGTGTGTGCGCCAGTCCTGAGGCTTGAACTCAGGGCCTGAGTGCTGTTGACAAACTTTTTTGCTCAAGGCTAGTCACTTGAGTCACAGGTCTACTACCAGTTTTGCTGATAGTTAATTTGAACACCTCAGGCCAGGACTCTCAGGCCAGGCTAGCTTCAAACCCTGATTCTTAGATTTCAGCCTCCTGAGTAGGTGTGAGCCACCAGCGCCCAACTTTAAGCAATAATTTTAAAGCTATTTGTGTTTGTCTATTCCAAAATTAACACAGAGAATCGTGTGGGATTTAACTGACACAGTGTTGCAAGTAGATATTAAAGTTTCATACTTGAATATAAACTCTAAATTAAAGTTTATATTAAAGTTAAATCAGAAAATTAATTGGACAATTTTTAAAACCAATACAAGTCCCACATGGTTTCTTTTTTTGTTTTGTTTTGTTTTTTGGGTCCGGTCATGGGGCCTGAACTCTGGGGCCTGGGCACTGTCCCTCAGCTCTTCAGCTCAAGGCTAGCGCTCTACCACTTGAGCCACAGTGCCACTTCCGGCTTTTTTCTTTTTGCTTATGTGGTGCTGAGGAATCGAACCTAGGGCCTCAGGCATGCAAGGCAAGCACTCTACCACTGAGCCACCTTCCCAGCCCTTCCCACAGGGTTTCTAAGACAAGTCATTTTGTTAAAGCAAATTTGATAACCAAATCTTTAATGAAACTGACACAGAAGTCAATTCATTCCACAGAGCCAAAGTTATCAATCACAAGTCCGGCCTTTCAGTTTTTGTATTGATCCTAGTTAAAGATACACTCAAAATGTTGAGCTCAAAATGCTTAATAGATGGCAGGCATGCTGGGATGAGGTCAGTGTGGGACAGAAGATTCCCAAGGTACCCCTGCCAGGATAAACAAAGACAGAAACCTTGAAGCTCCGAAACTACACAAAGACCCTTCCCCCAACCCTTGCCAGCAGTGCGGCTCCACACCAAGCCGCCAAAGCAGCCCAGCCTGCAGCCACTGGGGTCCCCCACCCAGAGCCACAGCTGTCCGGTCTGTAGAACTCCAGCGCAGAAAACTCCCATGGCACCGGACTGGACAGTATAAACAGAAACAGAGACCATGAAACAAACCCTGAGCCCCCACCACCTCCCCGTCCAGCCCACATCATCTCAATGAAACACAGAAGAGAGGCAACTAGCGACCTATAACACACAGAAACAGCGATTTGCCACAGCACCACTGGACACTCCCAAACTAGTTCCAGGATAAGTGAGTACCCCACAGGGGACACTCCCCACAGGAGACCAGTGCCCAGAGCTTGACCTGAACTCCTCCCCCTACCACCTGGGCTACTGGTCCAACTGAAGCTAGGAATTGTGCTAGCACCCCAGCAATCGTGGAGTACACCCAGCCTGCCATGCTTGACCAAGAGTGCCCCTGGGAGGGAGCTTGAATGCTGCCAGTCCCTGGATGAAGTCAGGAACTGCACCCACGGGCCTCAGCAGCCAGCAGCAGAAGTCTGACCTGTGTGTCCTGGGTGGGAGACCCAGCATCTCAGGTGCCACCAAAGCTTGACCTGTGTTTCCCAGGCAGGGGATAGAGAAGCTCAGGCCGCCAATACCTGGCTAATGTCGGGAACTGCAAGCAGGCTCCAGCAACTGGTGGAATACATCCAGCCCATCTGGTTTGCCAAGAGCACCCCTGGGAGGGAGTGCAAACAGTCTAGGCTGCCAGTCCTTGGCTGAAGTCAGGAACTGCCTGTGGACTACAGCAGATGGCTGAACAAGCCCTACCTGTGTCCCAGGTGGGAGCCCAAGCTGCCTAAACCACCTATTCCTTTCTAAAGTCAGGAACTGAGCACATGATTCAGCAGAGGGTGGAGTGTATCTGCCCACCAGAATCTAACAAGAGTGAGCCCTATGTGGGTCAGACTACCAGCTGGAGGTTGGCCCCTCCTCCAACAGAACCAAGACCTGGCAAAGTCTCCCTCAGCCATCCCAGGGCTGAGAGCAGGCTTCAATAATTGGCCCAGGAACCAACCCAGAACAAAGTAAAGGCAGCCATCTATTGACCAAAACAGTTGGAGTTCAGGATTCATCTCCAATAATCCTGAATCCTCATGGGAAAATCACAGCAAAAAATTACAAGATGCATTAACATCCAAGACAACAAACCATCCCCAAAGGCCAGCAGCCACCCAGGGAAGAGCTTCAGTGAAAGTGAAAAAGAAATGGAAGACAAACACTACATCCAAGAGCTGATAGAGGCAATGACTCAAGAATTAAAGTGAGAAATGCATCAGAAATGTAAAGGACAAAGAAACAAATTATCAAAAGGATTTCAAACAAGAGATACACTCAAAAAGTACACACCTCTTTAAGAGATGAAATTAATACTTTGAGAACCAAAACAGAAATCATAAATGGTTCAATTTCCTCCATGCAAACCACAATGGAAGCCATAGTTAAGAGTGAATGAAATGGAAAATAGAGTATCAGGTACTGAAGAAAAAAATGCAGCAACTGAAAAAAAGTCAAAATATGGGGGAAAAAAACACTCAAAATATGCCCAGGGGAAGTTCAAGAATAAGCAAACAGTGCCAAGAAATTTAACCTTTGTATAACAGGGGTCGACAAAGGTGAAGAAAACCAGAACAGAGGGATGCAACATTTATTCAATAAGATTATCACTGAAAATTTCCCCAATCTTTTTTTTTTAATTTCTCCAATCTTAAAAAGAAAATCTTACCTACATAACAAAAGCATACAGAACACCTAGCAAACAGGATCCCAGGAGGAACACATCATAGTAAAAGTGATAGATTTGAACAATAAAGAAAAGATCTTGAACACAGTAAATGCAAAGAAGGAGCTTACCACAATGGGAAAAATCACTCCAGATCTTTCCACACAGACACTAAATACAAGGAAAGCCTAGAAAAGTACCATCCGAGCCCCTGAGAACCAGTAACTGCCAACCCAGAGAAGTATACCCAGCAAAGCTAGCATTCACATTCGACAGAGGAACTAAAAATTTTAATAGTAAAAAAATAAAAACTAAATGAATTCATAAACTATAAGCCAGCACTACAAAGAATATTAAGGGGTGGGTTACAGTGTGAAGAAAACAATCAAGACAGGGATCCACATCAGACAGATATAACTAGAAGTCCAACTTACTAAGCACAGGAGAAAGGAAAGAAGAAAAACTTAGGAAAGCAAGAAAATGACAGGAAACACAATGCACCTCTCTACAATAACCATAAATATTAATGGACTCAATTCACCAATCAAAAGAAAAAGAATTGCAGATTGGCTCAGAAAACAAGATCCATCCATTTTTTTGTCTTCAAGAGACTCATCTCACAGCCAAAGATAAAAACAAACTTCAAGTGAAGGTATGGAGGAAGATCGACCATGCAAATGCTCCCAGCAAGAAGGCAGGAGTTGCTATCCTGATGTCTGACAAAATAAACTTTTCATTAAAATCAATACAAAAAGACAAAGGATACTATAGATTAATACAGGGAAGAGTCCAAGACGAGGATATCACCATTATAAATTTATACTCTCCAAACATTGGTGCACCCAAATACGTTAAGAAATACTCTCAGACTTGCAGGAAAAAATAGATCCAAATACAATAATACTAGGAGACTTTAAAACTCCACTCTCCACAGGACAGACCAGAGGATTGGCAAAGAAGCCACTGAATTAAATGATGCCATACTCAAGTTGACCTAGTTGACATGTATAGAGTTTTCCACCCAACAACAACCCAGCACACATTCTTCTCAGCAGCCCATGGAATTTTCTCCAAAATAGATCATATCATAGTTCATACAAAGAATTTAAGCAAATATAAGAGGATCGACATAATCTCTTTTATTCTATCGGACCATAGTGGAATCAAGCCAGTTCTCAGTAACAAAGCATACTGTAGCAATTACTCAAATACATGGAAATTGGACAGCACACTTCTGAGCAACACCTGGGTCACAGAAGAAATTAAAGAAGTTAAGAAGTTCCTACAATTCAATGAAAAGGAATATACATCACAAAGAAACCTGTGGGACACAGCAAAAGTTGTCCTGGGGGGCAAATTTATTTCTCTCAGTGCACATATCAAGAAAATAGAGACAGACCAAGTAAATAATCTCATGATGCAACTAAAACTGCTAGAAAAGCAAGAAAAAATTGAGCCAAAAGTTAATAAACAGAGCGAGATAACCAAAATAAGAGCTCAAATTAACAAGATAGAGACTAAGAAAACTATGAATAAAATTAATAAAACAAAAAGCTAGTCCTTTGAAAAAAATCAATAAAAATTGATTTTTTTGGATGACAAGATTAAAAAAAGAAGAGGCCCAAACCAATAAGATCAGGGATGCCAAAGGAAAAATTACAACACACATCCAAGACACCCAAACAATTATAAAGAACTATTTCTAGAATCTATACTCACTGAGAAAGGAAAACCTAGCAGGAATGGATGAATTTTTAGAGAAATACAAATTGCCTAAACTGAACCAAGAAGAAATAAATCAATTAAATAAGCCAATAACTTACAATGAGATAGAGGAAGCAATCAGAGGTCTTCCAATGAGAAAAAGCCCAGGACCAGATGGATTTACTACGGAATTCTATAAGACCTTTAAAGAGGAACTAATACCCATATTCCTCCAGCTCTTCTGAGAAATAGAAACAGAAGGAGCAATCCCAAACTCATCCTATGAAGCCAATATTACACTCATCCCCAAACAGGCAAAGATCCAGAAAAAAGGAGAACTACAGACCAATCTCTTTGATGAACACAGATACAAAGCTCCTCAGCAAAATTTTAGCCAACAGAATCCAGAAACATATCAAAAAAATCATACATTATGTTCAAGTAGGCGTCATCCAGAGATGCAGGAATGGTTTAACATATGTAAATCAATAAACGTAATCCATCACATCAACAGATCCAAGGTCAAGAGCCAAATGATTATCTACATTAATGCAGAAAAGGCTTTTGATAAAATACAACAGCCATTCATGTTAAAGGCTCTGGAGAAAATATGAATAGAAGGAACATTCCTTAAAACAATAAAAGCCATATATGACAGACCAATAGCCAAGATTATACTTAATGGGGAAAAACTACAACCAATTCTCCTAAAATCAGGAACAATGCAAGGATGCCCACTCCGCTCCTCTTCAATATAGTTCTGGAATCCTTAGCCAGAGCAATAAGGCAAGAAAAGGACATTAAAGCGTTCCGCATAGAGAAGGAAGAAATTAAATTATCCCTATTTGCAGATGACATGCAAACTCCTAGATTCTTTTAAACCACTTCGGCAAAGTAGCAGGATACAAAATTAACCCACAAAAATCAGTTACCTTTCCATACACCAACAATATACAAGCAGAAAGGGAAATCAAGGAAACAACTCCATTCACAATAACCTCAAAAATTATATATATAACATATATATATATATATGTACAGGAATTAACCTAACTAAAGATATAAAGGAACTATTTAGTGAAAACTATAAAAGCCTAAAGAAAGAAATCATAAGGGACACCAGGAAATGGAAAGACCTTCCATGTTCTTGAATAGGCAGAATCAATATAGTGAAAATGGCCATACTGCCAAAAATGATATACAAATTCAATGCAATTCCCATCAAAATCCCAATAACATTCTTTACTGAAACAGAGAAAACAATACAAAAGTTCATATGGAACAACAAACAACCTAGAATAGCCAAAGCAATTCTAGGCAAAAGAAACCATGCGGGAAGGATCATAATACCAGATTTCAAGCTCTATTATAGAGCCATAATAACAAAGACAGATAGATATTGGCACAAAAACAGACCCAAAGACCAATGGAACGGATTAGAACATCCAGAAATAAAAATCACATACCTAAGTCAGATGATATTTGACAAAGGAGCCAAAGACATAAAGTGGAAAAAGCATAGCCTCTTCAACTATTGGTGCTGGGAAAACTGGGCAGCCACATGCAGAAAATTAAAGTGGACCCCAGCCTGTCACCATACACTAACATCAATTCAAAATGGATTAAAGACCTTAACATCAACCCTGAAACTCTGAAACTACTGCAGGACAGAGTAGGAGAGACATTTGAACTTACAGACACAGGCAGGAACTTCCTGAACAGAGTCCCAGAGTCACAACAAATTGGAGAGAGACTCGACAAATGGGACTACCTTAAAATAAAAAGTTTCTACACAGCTAAAGACATAGCAACCAAACTAGAAAGACAGCCAAGTAATTGGGAAAAAATATTTACCAGCAATACATCAGACAAGGGGCTAACATCCATTATATACAGAGAACCCAATAAACAAATCCCTCCCAAATCTAACAAACCAATCATTAAATGGGCAAGGGAGCTAAAGAGAGACTTCTTAGAGGAAGAGATTAAGATGGCAAAGAAACACATGAGGAAATGTTCATCATCCCTGGCTGTAAAGGAAATGCAAATAAAAACAACCCTGAGATACCACTGTACCCAAGTCAAAATGGCCCACATCCTAAATTCAACTAATGACAATTGCTGGTGGGGATACGGAGAAAAAGGAACCCTATTGCATTGCTGGTGGGAATGTACACTAATATAAGCACTTTGGAAAGCAGGAGGTACCTCAGAAAGCTTAATATAGACCTCCCATATGACTCAGCCATACCACTCTTAGGCATCTACCCTGAGCAACAAGAACCAGGATACAAGGACACATGCACCTCCATGTTCATTGTAGTACTGTTCACTATAACCAAGATATGGAAACAATCCAGATGCTCCACTACAGATGAATGGATCCAAAAATTGTGGTACCTATGTACAATGGAATATTATGCAGCCATTAGAAAGGACAAAATAATGCCATTTGCAGGGAAATGGATGTAACTAGAACAAATCATTTTGAGCAAGGTAAGCCAAGAGCAGAGAGACAAACGGCACATGGTCTCCCTGACATGTGGATGTTAAATCCAAAATGCAAGGAGATATGACAAAGTAAACAGGACTCAAGAAAGGAAGGACCTCCACTCAATTTGTCATATCATTTCTAAATGACTCAATGTTCTTGATCATATGTGTGTGTGTGTGTGTGTGTGTGTGTGTGTGTGCGTGAGCGTTTCACTGGACATTGATGAAAAAGAACTAAGCAACTCAAGGGCAGCGATGGGAGGGAGGGAATGAGAGGGAAAAAGGGAACAGCTTGCACTAAGCAAAAGAAAAGAAATGAACATACCAAACAATGTGGAAGAAGTAGTTGTCAAAGCTCATGGAATTCACAAACATTATAGACCATGATAATGACAATTTGCTTTGGGAGGTTAAAATGTGTCTGTGACTTTAACTAAGTGTCACTATCTCACAATGTATGTAATTACTTAATCTCAATAAAAAATTATTAAAAAAATAATAATCAGAACACCTCCCAAACACCCACTCAGTGTCCTGGACTCTGTCAGACCCATTGGCTTAATCTTGACCTTCGAACTGTGTCCTCAAAAGCCAAGCAGAGGACCCTTCCCGTTCTATAGCCTACTTCAAAATCATAGCTTATAACTAGTTTTGCGTCTATTCTTTCTTGATTATTGTAATAGGAATACCAAGGCTTTCCTTTCTGCATTTAAAAATCATGATATCTCTACCTCCTCTTGATCACATTGACAAAAGGCACACATTTCATGTGACATTTTGAGGGAGATATCTTCTGAATGGCACAGCATTGTACAAGTTTAGGAACCCTGCTTTTAGGCCAAAGCGACAAACTTTCTTTATTGTTAAATCATGTAAGTATGATGACAATTAATATTGAGTGTGCAGTTTGGGGAATTTAGCATTGTGATTTTAAGAAAAGCCTTCTTTAACCCTAACCATAGGCCTGTGTAGGTGCTGTTGTAATTCTCATTAATATATCATGAGCCTATAACTTAAGTAAGGGCAAGCAACCTATCCACTTTTTTATGTATTTTTTTAAAGGAAGGTAAATAAAGTGGATTCTTTACTAGTTCTGGTGCCAGATCTCATACCATTAACCACTTCTGGTGCCAGATCTCATACCATTAACCACTAAGTTCTTAAATTGTCTTACCAGTTGCACCTTCTAAATAACCCTCTATTTGGCTGCATCTTCTTGCTTCCACTGCTTCTGAGTATCACCTGATGAAGCTGCGTAGTCACCTATGCATTCGAAAGCCATTAGACACCTATGCTGAAGACTGCCTGGAAAGAAGGGAGGCAGAAGGAAAAGAGATGGAGGAGACAGACACATGCTAACTAGGAAAGCATACAAGCACTGAATTTAAAGCCAGGTAAATCATGGAAACTGGTGTAGTGGTTTTTGTTAGTCCTTTAAGGAAAAAAATTAGTTTCTTTTCTATCAAATTATTAATTCATTTAACATTCATTCAATAAATATTCCTGGGCCTTTCCTATATAAGTGCATTGCCACTGGCCCATGGAAACAACCCAGTAAAGAAACAGAAAATAAAATCTTTCTCGGTTGACAGTGCTTTATTTTGCTCCCTGCTATGGCACCCTGGACATCCGGAACTTATTTACTACAGGAATGAAGAGAAAGGAGTGATTGTACACCCATCATCCTATTTGGGAATGAAGATATAGTGCCTGGAGGGTAAAATAATGAAAACCAACTTGCCTGATCTCAATCTTAACTAGGTATTCCCCCACATAGAGAAGAAATCATTGGCCACTGGTACCATTAAACAGAGATGTATATTCAAACATTTTAGATGCTCTGTCATTCAACATAGAATAAGAACAAATACGAATAGGATATGTGTCCATTCAACCCAGATTTAAGAACAAAAATATTTTTTAAAAACTGCTTGGAGCTAATACACTGCAGGTATGAGCTCAGGTGAACAGTTGTCACCTTCAGCGTGGGGTGTAGGAGTCCTGAGATAATAGGGTGGTAGGCATAGGAAGAAAACCCAAGGGTGACAATGAATGAAGACCTGAAGAAGGAAGATGACCACAGCTGAGGGGCACTGAATGGAGCACTGGTCTTGAAGGCAACAAACTTAACTCTTCTTCTTTCTCTGCTGCATAAGCTTTACTTGGCTCTACTCAAGCTGGATCATCTCTGGCACATGAGTCAACCCAACTGAGTCCATGTTTTCATCTTTAAGATGAGTATAATACCTGTCAGAATCAGTTTACAGGACAAGATAAGCCATCAAGATTAGAAAGAGATTCTAACAAAACACTGCAATATAAAACATCCATCAGATTGATCTTTACTTTTTGTAGCATAAACTAAGTTGCTTTCGGTTCTCTTAATTTTCCAGGATGAGTATAGATTATGGGTGGAAGAGTAGATGAAGATATTGAAGAAAAAAAAACAATGAATAGAAAAGAAATTATTATTGCTTGCTACCATATGAGAGTGTAAAATGTCTCAAATTACTTTTCTACCCCAACCATCTGGCACATAATCTATTAACCTCAAAATGCTAGTTAGGTGAATGAATGAGTAAAATAAAATGTTATTAATGTTGCTGGTTTTCCCAGGCTAAATTAATTAAATGTCAGTGGCTTTCCATACCTTCCCATGGGTGAAAATAAGGAGCCATAGAATTGGTTGACCTATTTTTATAACAGTTTAAAACTGGACTATACCTTAATTAGTAGATTGCCTAGTTTTGTCCTATTCAAGCCATAGTTCCAAGAACAATAGCAGTCTACAAGTGTTTATTGCTGGACTGTGACAGCATAAATTAACAGAAATTGAGAGTAAGTATTTAAAGGTATTTTTTCCCAGCAATTTGACAGTGTAATTTTCCATCTACTGAATCTTTTTGCAAAATTGTCATGTATTTGTTTTACCTTTTTAAATTAATTATACTATTAATTCATTTTATTGTATTTTACAAAAGTCATAGTATATTGACCAATCAGGATAGGGGGAAACTAGCCCATCACCCTAGACAGTTTGAGAAGCATTGGCCCACCTCATGGTTACCATTCATCTCTGCTTTCAAGAATTATCAGTGGTAACACACAAGATACTATATCCATGTATCCTCTTCAACTTTTTGTTATTCCTCTAAATTAAAATCAGTTTAAGAGTAGTTAAGCATTTCACCACTGGTATGGTTAATTAGCAAGATGCTTCCTCCAGTAAGAACAGAGACCTGGGGTCATGGTTTTATAAGACTGGGTACACACTGCCAAGAATCTGCCTCATCTCTTCTACCTGCTACTCATACAACATTGGGTGAGAACTTTGGAGAGAGAATTTCATGGAGGAAAATATGGACAATTATTTCTATGTTGAAGGATTTTAGGGGTTGGAGGCACACTTCATTGGTGGAGCACTAGTCAATGAGCAAAAGCATTAGGTACCAAGTTCAAGTCCTGGGCTCAGACTAAAAATAAAGAAAGAATTATTCTACCCTGTGAAATTAAATGACTCTGTGGGAGTTGATTAGCAGAGGATTTGACACATAGGAGGAGCTTGCTAATTTGGGGGGTTACTACACTGGAGTAATTTTTGGCTGATTCTTGAGGGATGGGGGAAGAACATTACTACCATCTGTGGACTCTGGTGGCAGGAAATGGCATGATTAAACTGTCACTGATGGTTCTGAACCCTTGCTAGTCTGTATCAGTGCTTCCTGACTGTAACTTCACACATATCTGCTTTAAACTGCAAGACTGGTCACTCTGGGGCCTAGGATCTAACAAGCAGCAGGCATAGTGGACACTGTTGGTCCACATAGTGTGCTGTGAGTAACAAGGCTGCCGATGACATTCCAATGTGAGCAGATGACATTCGAATGTGATCAGCAAAGAGTCACAAGAAAGGCACAGATTTTCTGGACCCCCCAATCCTCAGAGATCTGGAGATTGTTGTTAACTCCTGTTACCTTGTTTCCCAGGTCTGGAAATATTTATCAGTAGTAAGCTCCATGAGTATTAGAGTATGATGCTTCTGCTTGCTTGGGAGTCACAAAGAACCTGTGCCATGGACTACAAAAGAGAAACCTTGGCCTTATCATTGTTCTCAAACAATAAGAACAACTTGACCTGATTTAGTTCTACTGTCTATAAAATGAGAAGAAACTGAGTGATGTAGAAACTTTCTTCGAATTCTGAAATTTATTTGTTCCTATTATCAGTTGTCTTAAAACAAACAAATATGCAATGGCAGTTGTAAATGTCATGTAAATATTCTTTTTCCAATAATATTTTCTTATCAAAAATGAACACTAGGGCTAGGAAAGTGGCTCAGTGGTAGAGTGCTTGCCTTGCGTGCATGAGGCCCCGGGTTCGATTCCTCAGCACCACATAAGCAAAAAGAAAAAAAAAAGCCGGAAGTGGTGCTGTGGCTCAAGTGGTAGAGTGCTAGCCTTGAGCTGAAGAGCTGAAGGATAGCGCCCAGGCCTAGAGTTCAGGCCCCCCAACCAGACCAAAAAAAAAAAAAAAAGATCACTATCATTGACAACCTTCTTTGCCCTACTAGAGTATGATAGGGTAGAAGGGTAGTTTAGGGTTTTTAATTTTTATTTTTTATGTTTCCAGGCCTGTGAATCTTAATAGTATCCTTCTGATTTGCCCAGTACAGCTCCTTTTTTAACTGGGTGTAGTCCAGGCTAGTCTCATTTGGGATTAGAGCCTCTACTGAGCCTTTGCAATGAACACTTTCATTCATGCCTCACAGCAAACCCATGACGTAACTACTGATCTCATTTTTCTAATTAGAAAACTTCAGCTGAGATTTGGAGCACATTGTCTAACTGTCCACAAGTGGTAGTGATGTAGGCAAAGTAAATGACTCGCCTAGGGACCACAGAGCTGCACCCCTAGCCACTGAGCTACAATCGCGTAGAGGAGAAAGAACAAATAAAGGGAGTTGGCTGAATACTTTGCAGGGTCAATATTTAGACTGCAGACAATCCTAGTTTCCCAACCCTGAATTGTAGTATTCCAACGCTGAATCCTTAATGATGGAGAATGGTGACAGTAAAATTTTATGCTGAGTTTGACATGTGCCAAATACAACAGCACACACTGTGCTTGTGTGTGTGTGTGTGTGTGTGTGTGTGTGTGTGTGTGTGTGTGTGTGTGTGTGTAATCTATATACATGGAGTTCAAGAATACTAAAAAAGTCAGTCTACAGTGACAGGAGAGAGGAGAGTAGCTCTTGGAAAGAATGAATTAGGGGACTGGAAGGAACAGAAAGAAACTTTCTGGACAACAAAATCATGGATCTGGGTACTGGTCAGAAGGGTGTATACATATGCAGAAAGTTAGTTACACATGTAAAATTTTAAGCACTCTGTTGCATGTTAATTCAATAGAAAGACACAAGGGTGTCTGGGAATGTGGCTTAGTGGTACAGTGATTGCCTAGCACGCATGAAGCCCTACATTAGATTCCTCAGTACCGCATAAACAGAAAAGGCCAGAAATGGCACTGTGGCTCAAGTGGTAGCGTGCTAGCCTTGAGCAAAAGAAGCATAGGGACAGTGCCCAGGCGCTGAGTTCAAGCCCCAGGACTGGCAATCAATCAACTAATCAATCAATAAACACATGGGAACAAAAATGTATACATAAGGTATGTATGCATATATATGCTATCCACTTTCTAAATGCTACCCAGTATTTACTACCCCATTTTATAGATTATGCAAGGCAAAGAGAGACATCTTTAACATGTAACTAGTCTTCTTCATGCTTTTCCTAGCATTGTATTAACTACAGATACAACATAAGCTTTTATGCATTAGGCTGGGTATATTTGTTGAAATCGCAAAAATTAGGTATGTAAGATAACATTCCACACCATAAATTATATTATTTTCAGCAGCATTGTGATTTTGTGCAACATATTAGTATGATTCTTGAGATCATTGTTTATTTTGTCTTGTTTTGTTCTTCCAGTGAAACTGCATTATTTGCTAATGCTCCGCTTACCTGGGCCCCTTCCCATACTGTCTTCTTATTGCTTTGTTAAATAATGGAAGCTAACTCTCCAAGAATCTCATTTTCTATGTCCACTCATTCATCAGGTCACTTAATTTAGTTTTCTTATTAAGTACCACCTCAAAGTTTCATAATTCTATTGGCACCAGTGTCCCCTTCTCCTCTCTCCTATGTACCTTGTGTAATTGATTCTTGTTATAACCCATCCCTCTTCATCTGCCGGTAAACTGCAGTGATGATATTTCCTGATATTGTTGGAACCTTATAATTTACAAACAGCCTTGCATACCTAAAGGTCTGCTTAGAAAGAGGATCAGATCGTGGCAGAGAAAACTCAGTGAAACAAGTAGAATTAGGAAGTTGCACTCGAGACAGCTTAAAGAAAAAGATTTTTATAGTGGTGGTTTGAAGGCAGCTATTTCCTGTTCTTTATTAAATTGTTTGCCACTAGTGACAAAACAAAATCTGCTGCTATTAACCAGGCAACATCAAGGTAACTGGTATTGGCATACTAAACATATTGCAGTGCAGAGATTAATAAGAACTATTCTCTGATTGAGGACTACAAAGCTAAACAAACTAACAAATGCATCGCATGCCTTTGAAGTACTTTGTGTGTGTGAGAGAGAGAGATGCCTTGAATGTTGAAATCAGCAAAAGCCTAGAATTCACTGGAGGCCACATTTGTAACCTGCCCCCACCACATCCAGGAGTCAGAGATTCCGAATGATCCGTAATTCTACAAGCACAGGAATATGCTCTCCCCGCCAAAGCCTTGATGTACAGTAACTATTAAATGTAGTAAGAGTTACAAACCATAAGAAAAAAAAAAGAACACATCTGTCTCCTCTATCCTATTAGAATTGTGAACTGAATTTTCTCTTCTTGCTGCCTGGGGTTTGAGAGAAAATAACTGCATGATCTTTAAATGTATTGGAAAAATAAACATCTTCATTAATTGCATGCTCCTCCTTTTCATCTTCATGCAGTGCTAGTGTTTACAATATTTCAAATTTCTAATTCTTAAAGAAGCTGCTGGAACTGTTGTGAATCTAGTCCAACACTGAGAGGGTTTCTCTGGCAAAGATGCTTGTCTGTTCATGTTGTAAATAAGAATCAAGAAAAAATGGTGAGGTTGAAATGCAATTTACAGATTTCTAATGTGTGTGTGTGTGTGTGTGTGTGTGTGTGTGTGTGTGTGTGTGTGTGTGTGTGTGTGTGTGTATGAAATGTTCAGATACTTTAAAGAATTAAAAAGGATCAAATGTGGGGGTAGGGGAGTAGAGTTCTCTTTCTTAATGATGCTGCTCAGATTTGACTTTTCAGACAAGTGGCAAACTCTCCTCCAAAACAAAGAAAATCAAACAAATATTGCCTCACATTAGCATAGAAACCCCTAGTGCTTGTCGCTGAAACTTATGCCATACTCCCATGCCTGGTATCAGTCTTTCTCTTCAGTGTAAGAAATGAGCAAGATCAGGTAGAGAAATGTAATATCTGCTGGTAGAGGCAAGAGTAGGATCAGCTACTTTTATGAACACATTAAAAACCAGTGTAATAACTCAGAAAACCTTCGTGTGACGGAAGGTTAGTAAATTTTAGGAGAGAGATCTGGCTTTCAAATGGTTTTGTACTCTTCTTTGGAAAAGCCATTCCGTTTGGCCAGCTCAGGATGCTAATGGGGACTGGTGGTTTTTCCTGGCTGAGAAAATGACATCACACACATTGAAACACACACACACACACACACACACAAAGTGGCAAAAATTGCAGTGACCTGTGCTTCAGCAGACAGGGCAGAATGCTATGGTGCAAAGCCCCTTCTGGCCAGCTCCCTCTGCGCATGGGTTATTTATCTGTAATCTTAAAAACACATTCTTTTTCTTCAAGATTCTGAAAACAAATACAGAGCTGTTCCTTTCTGCATGAGAAATGTAATTGGAAATAGTACAGTTCTTTGCATTCATGAAATGCTTTACTAAGAATATATAGCCGTGATCTACCCAAATCTAGACATTGGTCTTGTTTTGTTAGCTACTTTGCATGTAAATATGTTTATAAAGATGTATACAGATAATTCAATGTGTGCTTTAATAATCAGCAGTATATATGCTATTGAAAGACACAGTTCTTAGGAAATACAGAATATTCCTGTTTTCCTAAGAAAATTAGGGAGTATGTTTAATTAATGCTAAAATGCAATAGAATTCCTATGGAAGTACTTATGGCATCCACATGAATACCAAATGAGTTCATTATGATCTGTGCTATTACAATGAATACCAAATGAATTAATAATGCTGGGACACTCAAAATGAAGTGTTACCAAGTGTTGTGGTATAACAAATATGGTTAAATATTATGTGATTAAAGTTATTATAAGCTGAGTCTCCATCAAAAGAAAGCAAAATTCCATCTCCATTGCAGGGACTGAAGAGTGGAATCAAACTGCTGTTTCTAAGCATTGTGATTCTTAACTTTGAACAGTCCCTTAAAGCCTTTCTCCAAATACTATAATCATTTAAATTACCTTGGTTCAAAGTGGCAGAGGAGGAGGGTGGGGGCGGGTGGAATGATGGGGAGAGGGTGGGAGGTAGGTGGGCTGCTGGCAGGAGCAACTAGTATACTTCAAGAATTCAGCCAGCTTGAGAGTTAGATGCGTGATTTCCCCACGATGGCAAGCTAAAAGAAAAAGGGAAGGAAAAAAAAGAATTTTCAGTTTATTAATCTCTAATGAAAGCTTATTCAAATGTATTATTTTAAAGATACATATCATGATAGAGATAACAGTGGTAATTCAAGATAGATATTGATATCTGTAGTAAGCAAGGACAGTTACTTCAGTCTCCTAGCTGAAGTCCTATGTGTCAAAGAATACATACAATTCTAGAATAAATTATTTCCCATCACTCATTCCAACTGGATTTGTGGAAATGACTCTCACATTCTGTTACAGGGAAGTCGGACGGCTCCTCTGCACAGTGTGACTTATGCACTTAGATGCAGCCTATCGTAGCCATTCATATCTATTACAGATTTAGTAAGACATGAAGGCATAAGTGGATTTAATCAGACATGTAATTATTTTTGTGCCTCCAACTCAAAAAATACGTGTAAATGAATTTATGGTTATTTGGCAATCAGTAAAAATGGTCTTTATAAATGTTGAAACAGCTGCTGGTAGATATATTTGCAAAAGAAAGAAAATAGCTCTTATTTTCTAGTCAGTAACTGATAAAGGAATGACTGTTCACCAGAAAGCAGTATTCTAGCTGTTAAATATTTGTTTCATTATCCTTAATATTAAACAAACATACATTTAACATAAGAAAACCTTGCATTTCTTTCCGTCTGTGAAAATAGAGCAAATTTCCTCTTAAGGGGATTTTTAGAATACATCCTTATCTTTAAAATGCTCTCTCTTTTCCCCTTCCATCTGAGCAGTTGCTGTCATGCTGTTTGACTTTTACATTCTCATTTATTCTATTATTAGTGGTATCATTCCAGTTCTTAAGCTAGAGCACTCTCATTTAAAATAATGGGCCATGATAATGCACATACTTTTGTCAAATACGTTGATCCTGGTATCTATTAGAATTTCTCACTGTGGCTTTTACAATGGCTTTAAGACATTCAGAAAACTTTTCTTCCACAGAAAGTAAATGCAATCCTTGCACTACCTGGTTATGATTACTTCGTTGTGTTGAAGTGTCTAATAAATTGCACATCAGTAAATGTAGATCTTGGACGAATACCCTGAGAAAATCTAATTTTCTTGAAGTGCATCTTTTTTCATTCTTTCAAGTTTTCAGTTTAAATTTAGTACCTTTGACTACTGAGAAATTAATGGTGCTAGCACCTGTAATCTTCTGTATAACCTGTGGGGGAGAAAAGGCTTCCTAGAACATTCTTAATGTGTCAATTATGACCCAGATAGATTACCATAGGGAGAATTACTTCATTTTTCTTGGATCACATATAAAACGGTTATCATATATTTAAGTAGTACAGAAGCAGACACACTGAAGATCCTCCCGCACACCGTTCCTAGGGCAAGCTACATAAATAAACCTGTCGTGTGCTTCACAAGGTGAGCTTGCATCTGAACAGCATCTCAATTTTATGCATATGATGATTTCCAATACTAACCGTTCGGGTGATACTCAAATAATAACACATCACTGACTCAGAAGTCACTTGCATCCGACTTTTGAAAATCATGGGGTTCTCTTTCATTCTCATATGTTGTTTCAATGATCAGTAGCATTTCCAATAAATTATACACTGGCCAGTTGGAAGAGCTTCTGCTTGTTATTGGAGCAATCCGGGGCTGTGGTCGGCTTGGCTGGCTGGCTGGCTGGGTCCAGCTCACATAGCAGCACTCCTTGACAAACTACAGAGCGCCCTCTGTCGTTAGAAAAGGAACGCGCGGCATAGGACCAGTCCCAACGCTTTCAGATAGAAGTCGCAAAGTTACAACGAGCCAGTAAGCAATTGTGATGTTAAAAAAATCACGTCTTAATCTACAAAAATATTAAATTACTGAAGGAACCAGATTACTACAAGTCCTGAGACAATTGTAGCAACATATATTTTTAAATATCACACACACACACACACACACACACACACACACACTAGTTATTCAGTGTCTACCTACCTGGAATCACTAGGTAAGATGACTTCTCTTTACTCTGCAGGGATCCACCTACATACTCATGTACTTCCATTCCCATATTTCTGAACGGAACAGAAAATGTGGCACACACAATGATGCTAACTGCCCAGGATCTATAACATTAAGTATTTTTCAAGTGAAAAAAAATGGTAACAACTCAGTTGAACATGGAGATTGCTAAATCCCTCGGGATCGAGCAGGAAATAAACAGAAACCAAAAGGACTGAGAGCCGACTGGAGCGTCTGGATACCATCTCTGCAGGGAGAGGGAAAAAATGGATAGCATGGTTTTGTGTCTTATAGCTTTCAAACCAAGTTCCAGGGAGCCTTTATGAAACGCTAAATTGCATTACAACATTAAAGCAGTAATTTATTGATGGGCACTCACTTCTCTCCTGTATTTCCATTTACCTTTTATTGGCTTGGGGAAAACATCAGATTCCACAGAAGTGGCATCTTCACATTTCATATGTTAATTCGCTTAAAAGCTAACATGCAAAAAATATTACCTTCCACCAAAATACGTTCAATTAACATTTTAAAATGTGCCGACTTTCTTGACTGTTTTGGAAACAGACTTCGGTGCTGTTACATTTCAAACATTTCTGCCAGAGGCACAGCATTTTGGTGAGCTGCATGAATTTAAATTCCCTCCTGCTCCTTTACTTAAAGCCAAGTATTTGTAGTTACAGAATTGACCTAATGTCATAGTTTGATTACAGCCTTCAATTCCATTGTTTCAAACTGAGCACTCCTTCCTTGTAAATTTCCATTTGTAAATGCTAAATAAATTCAAGAGAGAGAAAGAGAAATTAATTTTTAAGCATTTGCCAAGAAACAGTGCTCACAAAAAGAAAAAGAGTGGAGATATGAGATAAAATTTTCAAATCGGTTGGTGTTGTTGATGAAATAAGCCAGAAAAATTTCACAGTACATTTTCATTTGTCTCACACTCTAAAAAAATTTAAATAGTTTTTAATTTTTTATTTCTTCATAGCTAGTCTTGATCTCTTTGAAGAAACTTGTTAATATGAGTCTAAATACAATTTGCAAGATTTATTTGCATAAGCAAGAGATGTGTGCCAGGGAAATGATTTAAAACATGAATTGGAATTCTCAGCTAGAGCTAACAGTCTGACAAAATGGGATTAGTGGTGCCTCAAAGGTTGTTAACAGATACAATTCAAAGAGTTCTGTGAAAACTAAAAACAGCCAGTTGTTATGCCTGAGATTTCAGAGCCTCTATACTGGGAGCAGAGGGGGGAAGAGAGGGGGAGGGGAGAATTGCAAACAGGAAACCAAGATCCTGTTGTATCACAGATTGACAGTGCGCTTGAGTTTGTTTTAAGATTCCAGAGTGTTGCACTAGTACTCCTGAAAGATTCTTTACCATAGTATACCTTTCTTAGTCTTGAGCTTGGATGTGATATTTCAGACTTTTGTTCCCCTGAATCAATACAAGAAGTCTTCGGTGTGTTTTTTTCTCATTTATTATCTTTAAGTAGCTATACAAAGTGGTTTTAATTCCATATGTCAGTTTCTGAGTACAATGCATCTTGATCAATGTCACTCTTTCTATCTCCCCGGCCCCATTTATACCCTCAAATTGTGCAATTCCATTTTTACATAATATATGGAGGGTTTTTTGTTGCTGCTGCTGCTGTTGTCTTAAGTCAGTAATAGAATTATCATATTTCTATCTTTTCAAACAAAATATTACATTTAAAGTTATGAGAACAGAAATGGAATGTAAAAAGCACTCCTCCATTGCCATAAGTGAGTGAAAATGATCAAAATATGATCATTTTCAAGTATGAAAATTATTCCATTTGTTTCCACTTTTAATAGAAACTTTAACATAACATAAACTTACATATACATGGAAAATTAGCTTTAAAAATTAGAAATTAGCTAAGCTCATTATAACTTGCTTCTATATTAGTAAGGAGTACTCTTTAAGTGTTCTCCTTTTCCCTAATAATTTAGTTATTTACATTAGTTGAATTGTAAAATAGTATCTTGGTACTGGTATAGTATTTTATAAAGCAATTCAGTTAAAGAGATGCTAAATATTTTAGAAACAGCCCACCAGAGGGCAGTCAGCTTTTAGTCTTACATATTAGAAAAAGATAAATTCATTGGTGGATTTGAATTTTAAGTAAAATATTGATTAAAATTACTTTTTTAACACAGAGAAGTTGAGCAAAATAAAGCCATGATTTGAGACTAGAAAGCCAATTATCTTGATTAAAAAGTATGCAAAGAATTAACAATTCTAACTTTTTCCCTGGACTCACTTTTTGATTGTGATATTTATGTTTGGTTATAAAATACCATTTGTTTTGACTTGGTTTGTTGATACGTGTGTGTGTGTGTGTGTGTGTGTGTGTGTGTGTGTGTGTGTGTGTGTGTGTTTAATTTTTGGTGTGGGACCTGAGATAAATTCAGGGTCTGGGCACTGTCCTTGAGCTTTTGCTCTGAAGGTTAGTTCTCTACCATTGAGCTACAGCTTTAGCTTTTTTGGTAGTTTACTGACAATAAGCGTATCATGAACTGTCCTGTCTGGGCTGGCCTTGAACTGTGATCCTCAGATCTCAGTTTCCTGAGTAGCTAGGATTACAGAGGTAAACCATCTGTGCCTGGCTCAGTAATATATGCACATTTTTAATCAATAGAGAACTTTAGGTAAAATTCCAACTGAGAGGAAGAAAGATGTGAGGGATAATTTTCTTACTCACCTTGTTCTGCACATTACTATTAATTCCAAATGGAGTCTAGGATGGGTTTTGATAGTGAACAATGTGCTTAGTATTATGCAATCTACAGAAGATACAAATACATTGATCCATTCTCAATTGGCTGGTAGTTCCATGTTTCTAGAGAGGACAGTTTTTAGAGAGGAAAAATCCAGTGTACAAATCAGTTGCTGGTGTCCTTGTATCCTGATAGCAGACATACTTCAAACCAAGTCAACTTTTCTCGTCCTCCCACCTTCTTAGAATTCCCTTCTCCTCCCCCTTCGTTTCTGGAAAACGATTCAACTCTACTTTTTAGACTGGGGGAACCTTTCTCTTAATACTGCGACTGAGACCAGAAGCTTCACTTCAGAACTGTGCACCGGCCCAGGCCTGGCCTCTGCTAGGTGCCGTCTAGGTCACATCGAGTATTACACAATGACTAATCATGGATAATAACCCCAGCTCACATTTTTTAACAGCAAAATTAGGATAAAGCGTCTATCTCACAGGGCTGTTCAGAAGTCTTAAATATAACGGCCCATGCAAAGAACCTGGTAAATAGTTCTCAATGGCATGAGAGGGAAATGGCTCTTATGTGACTGAGAACCTCAAGATCAAAGGCAGAGAAAACAGTGGCTCCCACTTCACTATATAAGCAAACTCAAATTTCATTTACTTATTTTGGGTCTCAGAATCAAACCCAGGGCCCTGAGCATGCTGGGAGAGTACTTTATATGGTCAACTTCTAAATTTGTTTTTTTATTTTTTGGGGGGTGGGGTCAGTTGTGGGAGCTTAACTGTGGGCCTGGGCACTGTCCCTCAGCTCTTCAGCTCAAGGCTAGCGCTCAACCACTTGAGCCACAGCGCCACTTCTGTCTTATGAGGT
Organism: Dipodomys spectabilis; assembly: GCF_019054845.1. Lineage (NCBI taxonomy): Eukaryota > Metazoa > Chordata > Mammalia > Rodentia > Heteromyidae > Dipodomys > Dipodomys spectabilis. The sequence continues at coordinate 66,675 of NW_024870769.1, forward strand.
GCTAAGGAATCAAACCCAGGGCCTCGTACATGCGAGGCAAACACTCTACCACTGAGCCAACTTTCCAGCCCCTAAATTTACATTTTAATACTAGAATTCTCTGTATAGGGACTTTGAGAAATACAGGTTATAATTTCCTTATCTTGCTTGACCCATACATATAAAAGAGATCTGAAATCAGTCTCCTTCCTAGGAATTCTTAGGTGAAACAATTTTTTTTTAAGTTAGATTTTTATTTCCCACCCAATTCAATAAAGCCTTGCAAGAAGAAGGTTTGATGTTGTATGATCTTCCTCCATGGCATGATGTTGTATGATCTTCCTCCATGGTATAACCTGTTTTTACTGTATTTGATTCTGGTGCCCTGCATCTTGTTTTTAGTTTTTATTTTTTTAAATTATTTTAATTGTGAAAATATTGTACAGAGGGCTTACAATTACGTGAGCAAGGTAATGAATACATTTCTTATCAAGCATTGTAGCCTCCTCCTTTGTTTACCCTTCCCATCCCCTCCCATCACCCCCCCCCCCCCGCCTCCTCCCGACCAGTCCTGTCCCCCCAAAGTTGTAAAGTTCATTTTTCCACATAATGTCTTGTATATCTCATTGTTGCAATGGGTCAACCTGTATCCCTATTTAAACAATTTGTTTTTTCCCTTCCCCTCCCCAAATTATACCAACATCAAATACATTGAAAACAGGAGTTATACCGTGAGGGAGGGACATACAAAGCAACAAAGAAATCATCTTATAAATATGTTAGAAACAATAGCAAGAAAGAAAAACCATTTGAGTCCTTATCTTGGGGTTCATTTTGCCTAACATCAACTTAACTGACCGTTTCTGCTTGTCTCAGACATTTACTAGTTATTACAAATAAGGGAACCTAAGGGACCTATGTTTCTTCACGCCTGGCTTACTTCACTTACTATAATTTTTTCCAAGTCTTTCCATTTCCTTACTAATGGGACAATGTCATTCTTTCTGATGGAGGCATAGAATTCCATTGTGTATATATACCACATTTTCTTGATCCATTCATCTACTGAGGACACATCTGGGTTGGTTCCATATCTTAGCTATGGTAAATAATGCTGCAATAAACATAGTTGTGCTGGTAGCTTTAGTGTGGTCTTGTTTGTAAACATTTGGGTAAATGCCCAAAAGTGGGATTACTGGGTCATAGGGGCGCTCTATGTGGAGTCTTTTGAGGAACCTCCACACTACTTTCCAAAGTGGTTGAACGAAATTACACTCCTACCAACATTGCAATAGGGTTCCCTTCTGTCCACATCCCTCCAGCATCTGTTGTTATTAGAGTTCTTGATTATAGTCATTCTAAAACTGGGGTGAGGTGGTATCTCAATGTTGTTTTGATTTGCATTTCTTTTATGGCTAGAGAGGTTGAGCATTTCTTCATGTGTCTATTGGCCATCCTTCTTTCCTCTTCAGAGAAGTTTCTCTTTAAGTCTTTGGCCCACTTATTTATTGGGCAGTTGTTTCTTTGAGGATTTGTTGTTGGAGGATTTAATTTTTTGACTTCCAGGTATATTTTAGATATGAGACCCTTGTCTGTTGTATGGCTAGTGAAGATCTTCTCCCAGTCGGTGTGCTTTCTATTGATCTTGCTAGCTTTGTCCTATGCCATGCAGAAGCTCTGCAACTTCATGCAATCCCACTTGTCCAACCTTTCTTTGATTTGTTGTGTTTCTGGGTCTAATTTCAGCCTGTGCCAAGGAGACCTAGGGTTTCTCCCATTCCATTCTGTAATGTTTTCAGGGTGTCTGCTTTGACTCTGAGGTCTTTGATCCATTTGGAGTTGATTCTGGTGCAGGGTGATATATAAGGATCTAGCTTTAGTTTTCTACAAGTGATTAACCAATTTTGCTAGCACCATTTACTGAAGAGGCTGTCTTTCTTCCATTCTATTTTTGTAGCTCCCTAATCGAAGATTAGATGGCTATAAGTCTGTGGGTTCATTTACCCATTTCTTTGATGAACATTGATGCAAAACTTCTCACCAAAATTTTGACCAATCAACTTCAACAATTCATCCAAAAAATCATACACCACGATCAAACAGGATTCATTTCAGGGATGTAAAGCTGATTCAATATACGCAAGTCAATTAATATAATTCATCACATCAACAAGGATAAAAACCACATGGTTATCTCAGTAGATGCAGAAAAAGCATTTGACAAGATCCAACACCCCTTTATGATGAAGGCTCTGGAAAAATTAGGAATCCATGGAACATTCCTCAATACAATAAAGGCTTTATATGACAAACCTACAGCCAGAATTATAGTTAATGGTGAAAAACTAAAGCCATTTCCTCTTAACTCAGGAATGAGATAAGGATGTCCACTCTCTCCACTTCTCTTCAGTTTAGTAGTAGAATGCCTAGCTACAGCAATAAGACAAGATGCAAACATAAAGGGGATCCAAATAGGGAAAGGAGAAGTAAAACTCTCCCTCTTTGCAGATGACATGATCTTGTACTTAAAGTGCCCTTTATTGTATATGCCTTATTCTAATTTGGGGAGAGGAAGGGGAATAACCACATGATGAAACAAGAATACAAGTTGACCCATTGTAACAAGGAGATGTACAAGACACTACGTTGAAAATGAACTTCACAACCTGAGGGTGGGGAGGGAGCAGTTGGATGACAGGGAAGGGATGGTAGGGGAAAAACAAAGGAGGGGGTAAGTGCTCAATAGGAAATTGACTCATTACCTTACTCATGTGACTGTAACCTTCTCTGTACAGTATCTTAAAAAAAAAGAGTGTTTGAGGGAGGGCAAAGAAAACTGTAATCACTTTGCAGTCAGCCATTCCTCTTTTCCTCCAATAATCTCTTAGTGTCTATAAATACTAAATAGTGGAAATGTGAAATACATACTCAATAAACTCAATCACTGGTGATCCATGACTATTTAATTGAGCCCCTACCAAGATACTCTTTCCAAATCCAGTCCTCACAATGATTGCTGCTCCAAACTTAAGCCTCCCCACTAGGCACTGGCCCAATTCTGGCAATATCAGAATTTGAGAAGAGACTTCCTAATCAGAATTGTCAGGTAGATCTAAAGGTTTTTACCTACAACATTAATGTCATGCTGCTCAACATGTATGCTTCTCCAAGGAACCTCATTATTTGCAGATGCCCAAGCCAGGAAAACCACTGAGTCCCTTTCCTCAAGCATCAAAGGCACTGGTGAGAATGGATCCAAATCACATCAGACACTAGGAAGCACCAGGGAACACACACTGAAGCACAGCCAGGAGTATCATGGGTAACACAATTAAGGGCTGGCCAGTGTTCATTTATTCTTGAGAGGAACTCTAAAACAAACACCAAACTGACCTCAATTTGACACTCAGCTGTGCAGATTTTTTTCCTTCTGTTTTGATTTTCTGTCAGAATTTAGCAGTGAGAGCTCTCTGGATGAATCTACCAGCCAGGTAGGTATATGATGAATGCAGGGGAGAAGCTTGTTCTTGAGCTCTTGAGTTCTTGCATGCATTATCTCCTGTCATTTTTTGCAAGAACTCTTCTCACTTGGTTTTCAATAGATAAGGCATTTGAGAAATAAAGGAAGAGATGTGTGCAAGCTCTCAAAAGTTTCTCCTCTGTTAGTAAAACTCCCTGAGTGACAGCAATGATATTTAGATCCAGGTCTTTTGACTCGCAGGCTGGTGATTTTTTAGTGATCCTAACTAGTTGTTTGGAAAGCGACCAATGCAAATCCCGGTAAGGGCCCTGGGGAATGCAAAGAACTTCCGGATTAATGGCCTGCTTGTTTCCTCCACTGGGGATGGTGGAAGGCACTAAAACACACATCAAAACTGACATTTATAACTCCTGTTTTTTACTGCCTGCACTTCAAAAGTGATAAGTATCAATTCAGCTACTGGTGTTTAGGACTGAAAAACATCCTGAAGTAAACATGAGTGACCCCATTCTATTTCAGTCAGGATCGTTATCCATGACTTAAGTAGATAACGTTCAAAAGGCCCCAAATGTCAGTCAAGGGCTGCATCCCATTGCTAACCTAATAAGTGAAATAGTGAAAGCAAAATAAGAGCCATAGACAACAACTGTAGTTTTCCAAGTCAGTATTTTGGTTGCAAAGTGGTAATACTTCCTGCTCTAAGCATCCAGCATTTAAATTTTCCACTGTCCCTAGACAGATGGTTATCTAATCTGCACATAGTTTACAAGTTTTAGGAGTCAGTTACTGCCTCTGTTTAAGGCACACTAAAGCAAATGTTACCCCCAGAATAGCAATCAGAAGAAGCTAAGCTGTTATTCTGTAACAAGTAATCCCCTATGTCTCAGTGGCTTCACATTACAAAGATTAACTGCTCAGGTACATCTCTAGTTCCTTCACGTGGTTCTCACACTGATGCTGGTGGCAACACAGCTGCAAAATGGGAGAAAAGGGAAACCCGGTCCCAGTAATACTTCAGTGTAGAAGTGTGATTGTTCTTGTCCTTGTTACACCAAAAGCAAGCAAATTACCCAAATCCAGAAAATACTCAAAATGAAAAAGGAGAACTGAGTATAAAGTCCCTTCTCCCTCCTCAAAAAAAACCCACAAAAAACAAAAAATTGCTTGAACATCTAACAGCTACTTACTCCCTCAGTCTGTAAGCTCACGCTCCACAGTCCAAATCATTAGAAAAATTTGAAATGAGCAAGCCCAAAATTTATTAGCTCTCAAATCACTGTTTCTTTCAAAGCCCATCTCTCCCAAAATAAAAACAAACAATTTTTTTAAAAACCCTGCCTTTACATCCTGGACATGTATCTTAAGACTTCTCAGAAGTTATTAAGGGGCATAAGGAAACAAAGCATAGGTGTTACCTGTAAGGTCCACTCCTGGATGGCGGGCAGACTCCACCCTCCTCGCAGCAAAGTCTCCACCCAGTACCTGCGTTAACTAGGCAAGTGGCACACCTGGAAGAGTCACATCTGCATTGGCTGCGGTCACACCTGAATTTGATGTGGCCACCCCTTTCTCTGCCCATATCCTAGATAAGGCCTCGCCCAGGCCCAGATGCTCTCTTTCCCAGCTCTTCCTTTTCCCAGCTCTTTCCCAGGCCTTTCTCAGCTGCGTGGAGGGCTAAGATGGCCTGGTGCCAGCCAGGACAATGAATAAACCTACCCCTTACCTGAATACCACATGTGTGGTGTGGTTCTTACTCGGCTACCTCTTTTAAAAACCTAACATAAATGGTGCCGTGACTTGGATTGAAAGACCCCCGAAGACTTGGGGTGTCCTTCAATCAGAAGAGACCCTTCCCCAAGGAACAACGAGACCACTTGTGCGGATGCAATCAGCAAGAGGTTTATTCGGGCATGCCTCGGCTCCCAGGTGCACTTAACCACGAGATCCACAAGGTTCGAGTCAAGTGTCTGAGAACCGGTTACACGGGTACCCGGGGCGACAAAGTCTATCGGGAGACTTGCGCGCCGAGTGCTTGAAAGCACCCTCTTTTTATGGACAGCAGAAGCGAGGTTTACAGAAGCGAGATGCGTGGTTACAGGGGGATGATTGGTTAATTTCAAATTACGCTCAGGGTGAGGATTGGTCAGGTTAAGCTAGCCAGATGGGGTAGGTGGGGTTGGGGGGAAAGCTGACGTGTCGGTACTTGCCCGGACAAGTCTGTGCGGGTCGTTATGCACCGAAACTGTTTGTTCCCTAATTTTGACAAGTGATTTATTACATCCTGCCCTACCCTGCCATTAGGGTTAAGTTTTACAGGAAGGGACAGGTGGGTCGGCTATTTTCTAGGAATGTCTGGCTTTAAGGCATGTACTAGGGTCAGGCTAGGGTCTGCAGGCAGTGACTCAGAGGCTCGAGGTTTCGTTTCCTGGTTAGCGGCCTGCACTTATCCTGCCCCACCACCCCCTTAGGTATGCAGGGTAAGGGGCAGCAACTTTCTTGGGGTACCTAGTGGGCAAGCACGGGCTGGGGTCTTTCATTCCCCCATTTCCTTTTGCCTGAATGAAATCCTTCATTCACCCGACGTTTCCTCCGTTAATTTAAGCTGATGATATTGTTGGGTTAGTACTAGGGCCTGTACGACCGATAGTCGGTCTTTTACAAATTGTATCAGGCGATTTATAATGCCGGGACCTAAGGTAAGAATTAGTGGTCCCATTAGGGAGGATAACAGGGTAGCGAACCATGGGGACTTGTTCCATGATCCTTTGTACCAGCTGTACTTGTAAGCTCCAATTTTAAGACATACTCATACCATTTGCTACATACTTAAACTTTCTGAGGTTTGTCTTCTTTAAAGACAATTCTTACTTTTCAAATCCTTTCTTATCCAAAGTGGATATCAATTTTTTTTCCCCAATTCCTTTTCCAAGGCTTTCTTTACTACCTTCTTTACAATCCCTTTTCCAAGGCTTTCTTTACCACCCTCTTTCTTTACAATCCCTGAGCATCTTTGTAGCTGTAGTTTAAAACTGCACAATTTTCCTTTTGCTTGCGGAACCTTTATCTTAGAACAGCCTTAAGGCACCACTGTGATGTAGAAGCTTGCTAGATTTTAAGGCTAAGAGTATTACCTCCATTGATAACACACTCAGGTTATTACCATACCAGAGCCAAACTAGGCTGTGACCATAGAGTGGATTTCCAGTCACTATGCACTGAAGTGCCTAAGACAAGTAAGCCAATGATATCCTTGTCCCCAATATTCACTGTGGGAAGAGAGGGTTTTTGGATATCACCCAAAAGAATGTCCGACAAGATCGTAGATTTAGCAGCAGTCAACCAGGAAGCAGACTGAGGTGATGGAATCTTTAGGCAGGAGTTTCTCCAGGTGGCTGTCAGGCAGTCGTTGAACTTTAACCATTAGGGTATGCAGCAGCAGCAGCAGCAGGATCTCTCAGTGGCTCCAAGGGACTGTCACACCTCATGCTGGGCTGTAAATTCCTACACAGACTGGTTAAGGATACATTGCATAGGCTTGGCAGGCTTTGATCCTGCTGGTTTTTAAGATCTTTAAACAATAGCCCAGGACAATTTACCAAAATCACAACATTTTTACTAACCAGATATTTTTGTAAATAGACACAGAAGGCTCAGAAGGCTTAGTCTTGTAACCATCTCTGACAGATGCAGTCTCCACACCTTGCATATCAACAACTGTTAGCCCTATTTTTTATGCCTTTAAAAGAATTATTTTATCTATTTTGCCTCATTTTTCCAAAACTGACTCTGGACCCTTGATCTTAAAATGGGGGTAGAAGGGCGAAGATCCATCTTCTGTAACTTCTTCAAGCTGACTTCAGGGGCGTTGATCTTACCTAGCCAGGAACCTATAACCTTAGCCTATTTTACAAAGAGGCCATCAGGGTTAGATGTCATTAAGAACAATATTTAACATTTGACAACTGCACAGACCTTTTCTCCGGCTACAGCAGTGTAGCTTGTTTAGCACTCTGGTTTGCAAAAGCATCTTCCTAGATGGCTTAGGAATGTGATCTCAACAATGCCTAAGATGCCTAAGTTACCTTTGCAGGCCTTTAGACAGATATCAATAGAAACACACTCAGGTTTGCAAACTTTTTCCTGAGCAAATGAACTTCATGTAACTAGTGTCAGCCAATCAATTAAAGCTTTTTGGCACATAAAGGGGTTGAGATTTAAACTATCCCCCACATTTTATAACATTAGCTTTTTACTATCATAGAGGACTGGCAAGTTCCTGTCTCTTACAAGGTAGTCATGAACATTAGGCATGCTTCCAAACTATCTTCCTATGACCTCCCGGCTCTGACCAGTTTTGAAAGGCCACGCACAAATGACACTAAGATCTGACATTTCTGCCATCCAAGCAGTGGCTTACTGCCTCTGGATGCTCCTCCATTGCTTTTGTCCCAGGAGTGTCTTCTCCACATTGGGATAAATGCCTCATTGGCATTTCCCTTTAGCTGGTTGCTGGACTCGAACTCAGGGCCTGAGCACTGTCCCTCAGCTCTACAGCTCAAGGCTAGCACTCTGCCACTTTGAGTCCCAGACTCAGGGCTTGAATGCTGTCCCCTAACTCTTCAGTCCAGGGCTAGTACTCTGCCACTATGAGTCTTGAGCTTGGCGCTTGAGTACTGTCCCCTGACTCTTTAGTCCAGGGCTAGTACTCTGCTGGCTGAAGAGAGGTGACAGTCTCACAGGGACCTTTGTCTGCCCGGGCTGGCTTCGAACCAGTTTGCAGATCAATGCGTCTTATGAAAGGCCACTTTACTCCAATTAAAAGCAACAAGGTGGTCAACATAGAAGTAGCTTTTAAGCATGCTCTTACCTGAAACTTATTAAGAGTCAAAGTTACATCTGACAAACTTGTAAGGATCCTCTGTGCTTTGCTCTGGGCTTGCTGGAAACTTAAAAAACCTATAAGAGCAAGCTAGAATAGCAATTATTTTGGTAATTTTAATTTTTCCCTTTGTGCACATTGAGGCCAATGTCAAGAACAATTTTACATTTAAACTTTATATCCCAAAATTCATTTTTTAATTAATTTTTTAAAAGCCTCTTATTAATCACCTTTAATATTTCATACTTTAGTTTTCATTTGCGTTTTGAAAAGATCCCTTGAAATCTTGAGGCCAAGTGTCACTCATTGCCTCTTGGTTGCTTGTTTTAAAGCAGACACACATTAAGATTTTTAAACTCAAATGACAATTTTTCCTTAATGCCAAAAATTACAGTCACCATCATTATACCACGAGGCTAGACTTAACACCTCTATAACTTTTAAAAACATCCTAATTGTAGAACATAATTGAAAGTAAGCCACATTATACAAATAACCTTTTGGCCCTCTTTTTAAGGCCTTTCTAATTTTAATGTTAACACATCCAAGGGGAAGTTTTAGCAATACTAATCAGGTCATCACATCACTTATTTTAACCATCATGTTTTCAGTGTCTGACTGCAGAGAAAAGAGAGAACAAAGATGGGCCGTTCGGCCCCTTCTATGGAATGGGCACACCCAATCTGACTCTTTAGGGTTAGATGAACTGCGTTTGTGCCAGCTTACCCTCTTTCACCCTGCGTGGACTCTTCCCAGGGCCTGTCCCACCATGCATGGCCAGCTGAACTGCACTTCTGCTTGTTCACCCCTTACCCCTAAAGATAGGTCTTCTGTTGGTTTCTTTTCTCCATCTCTTCTCTTGGTTCTCGAATGAAATACAGTTTTAGACAGACAGAACAGGTAACATCTTTGACAGTGTTAAACTAACCTTTACATTTAAATTTTTAATATTTATCTCCAAATTTTAGCCAAGGGAATTAGATCTCAAACTGCCAATGCATTTTTGTTAAGCCAGATAATTTGATTACAGAATAAACAGTCTTATGCATTTTAAAACATTAGTCTTTTAAAATACCAGATTTTTTAATTTGCAAGTTAAAGAATCTTTACAAAGCCATTTAAAACAATGTGAAGATTTTTTTAAAAATCTTTGGTAATGTCCAAACCTCATAACCTTTTGAATTTTAACTTTAAACTCACCCAATTGTTATAGCATGCTGACAATTCTTATCTTTGAACATGTTCACAGACACACACAAAGCACTCACACAGATCTTAAAGCGCGCAAAAATCAAAATCAGTCGTATGTACACCTTTTAAAGTTTTTAAACAAAAATTTAAGACAGTATTTCTTTTTAACTAGGTACCTTTGTTGGGCTTTATTTTCCCAGAGCTTGCTTATCTAGCAAGGCGATTCACTAATTAGTCTTTTGAATCCCTTCTGTAGGAGGAGGGCTGGGGGAGGGGGTCACCTAAAACTAAACTGTCCAGATTTTTACATTGTCAGGATTAGTTGAAAAAGTCCAAACCAGACACACAGCCTTTTACACCCTCCCTGCTAGCAGCCTGCACAAGGAGAAAATGCAGCCTGAGGCTTGAAGGGAACCAAACTAGCCCAGTAACCTTCCATGCCTCACAGGGAGGGTGGGCGTAGCGGGTCTGTGACCCAGCCCAGCTGGAACTTTTATTCCCCCAGAGATGTTTAAATAAATAACAAAAACACAGATAAACACAAAAACCAAGGATCCACATTTAAAACTGGTACCAATTCTAAAACAGAACTAGACAAGAACTGAAGGCTGAGTTGGGGACTAATGAGCCCCCGTTTATCCCTACTGGAACTCTGTGCTGTTCTCACTCAGCAAGCTGAATCCAGAGGCTGCTGATTGAGCCTGTCACACTCACCCAGAACTTTCCTACCCCAGAAAACATAAAACAAACACATACTAAAGTTAACAATACAACCAAGTGGCCACAAAGACAAAATCAAGTCTCAGTGAATGGGGCGACATTTCACCACCATTCACTTACCAGGGGGCTCAAACCCCCTATTTACCTCCGGAGGATTTTTTCTTTTTTTTTCTTCTTTTTTTTTTTTTCCCTGCAGACGTTGACCCAGGGGCCTTCCAAGGCGGAGGAGAATTCCCAGTCATCTGGGGCAAGGGAAAAGAAAAATCCCTAGCGGCCGTCCCCTCAGACTGGCAGGTTCTCCCCCACGCTCAGACCCCCTGAGCCAAGGCCCAAGGCTGAAATCTAACTGGGGCCACTCACAGGTGGTCAGTGGCAATTTCATAATTGACAAACAAGCAAGTTCCTAAAACCTGACAATCTAGGCTCAGGCTGTCCTTCCAGTGCTGTAAAGTAAGGCTAAGGGGGGGTTGTGACAGTCTGTCCCATGCTTAAATTTTAACAAACACAAAAACAATACTGACAACACTTAGAACATTTAGCTTCGCTGCGCGTTTTTGCTAACAAACTGAAAGCAAAACCTGATGGAGACTTTATTGAGAGTCCGGATCTCTCGTCTCCCCTGATGAACCACGCGTCCAAAAGGACCGGGTTCCAGATGGGCCACTTTTTCAGGCCCTCCGATGAGCCACTTTTTCAGGCTCCCAGAAGCCCCCAAGACGTCTCCTGGGGACCGCGGTCGGGAGTATGAGCTCGTCAGCTCCTCCACGGGTCCGCCTGATACAGACGAGAACGGCCGAACTCACCAGATTCGCAAGCGCACAGAAATTGGCTACACAAGACTTCAGACAACTTACAGACAGCACACAGACGACACACAGATGCTGGCCAGCTTACCTCCCGGAAATGGGTCGGTGGTCCCTGGGTGGGGGTCTCTATCCCGGACGAGCCCCCAGATGAAAGACCCCCGAAGACTTGGGGTGTCCTTCAATCAGAAGAGACCCTTCCCCAAGGAACAACGAGACCACTTGTGCGGATGCAATCAGCAAGAGGTTTATTCGGGCATGCCTCGGCTCCCAGGTGCACTTAACCACGAGATCCACAAGGTTCGAGTCAAGTGTCTGAGAACCGGTTACACGGGTACCCGGGGCGACAAAGTCTATCGGGAGACTTGCGCGCCGAGTGCTTGAAAGCACCCTCTTTTTATGGACAGCAGAAGCGAGGTTTACAGAAGCGAGATGCGTGGTTACAGGGGGATGATTGGTTAATTTCAAATTACGCTCAGGGTGAGGATTGGTCAGGTTAAGCTAGCCAGATGGGGTAGGTGGGGTTGGGGGGAAAGCTGACGTGTCGGTACTTGCCCGGACAAGTCTGTGCGGGTCGTTATGCACCGAAACTGTTTGTTCCCTAATTTTGACAAGTGATTTATTACATCCTGCCCTACCCTGCCATTAGGGTTAAGTTTTACAGGAAGGGACAGGTGGGTCGGCTATTTTCTAGGAATGTCTGGCTTTAAGGCATGTACTAGGGTCAGGCTAGGGTCTGCAGGCGGTGACTCAGAGGCTCGAGGTTTCGTTTCCTGGTTAGCGGCCTGCACTTATCCTGCCCCACCACCCCCTTAGGTATGCAGGGTAAGGGGCAGCAACTTTCTTGGGGTACCTAGTGGGCAAGCACGGGCTGGGGTCTTTCAGGATGGGCTTAAAGTCAGGATAGGTGGGATTCCTCTCCATTGTCTTTTCTTTTCTTTTTCTTTGTTTGTTCTTCCCTTTTTGCTCTGAGGAATACCCACAGTTCTGACGGCCTTTTGCAAACCCGTCTGTCTGCTGTGGACACAGCGCATAGATACCATTGCTGGCCTTCACATCCACGTCCACACCACTTCTCTACTCTGGTGAGTGAAACTACTCTCTACGGTTCTCTGTTGCTTAGTCTCTGTCCAGATGTGGCGCCACGCCAGAGAGCTCCTTACGGCCTTTAGCTGAAAGGCCGATCACCTCTGAAGCCAAGGATGCTTGGTCTTGGGGGCTTGGCCATTTCTCTATAGAGGGCTCTGGGGGAAGCGGGAACACCGCTTCTGCCTGGTCAGCTCTCCTTCACTCACCAGACTGACTCTCCTACTCATTTAATGGGGTGCTGCGAGTCACGCCCACACAGTGAAACCCCTTTAAAATGCCTCCTGCGCTCCCTGGAAAGCCAGAGTGCCTAATTTTATGCCATTCTCAGATGTAGACAGTTTTTGCCACTGCAATGGTAAATGGTCAGAAGTCTGTTTACTTTCAGGTTCTCTTTGCTCTCTCTCTCTGCCAGTCATGTCCAACTTTCCCTATCTCTCCCTTTCTCTTTTCTACATTTTGGCTTGTGCACTGAAGAGTGTGACACAGGCTGGGTCCCTGGGACCCCCCTCTAGGTTCCCTCTCAAAGGCTAGCCAATGTAGGCTTGATCTATTTGTTCAGGGTGTCTTTGCATTTTTTTTAGAAATTTGCCATCTTGAGTTTGCCATCTTAGCCGCATAGTGGGTTAAGGGTTTGGCCCCATCTGACCCATAACCTTCCAAGCTTACTACTCCCCATCCATCTATTCTAAGGTGCCTTGCTAACAAGTTGCTCTTTTCACAGGCCCTGGTAACTGAGGCCCAACCATCTGATATGCTTTGTTAGCAAAGATGTCTACACATTGTCAAAAATTTTAGGTTTTGAGATTTGCCTTTTTTGTGTTGTGTATTCTAGTACTGACTATGTGGTTCTAAAATACTGGACATATCTGTGCTAAAATTCTCATCACATCTAATGAGTTTTGTCATTTCAGAATATCTGTTGGCAATTCTTGATAAGGACCAGATAAGCTCTACTTATTCTACTTGATCTCCTTGTTGCTTTAATTGGAAATAATAAAGGGCTTTTTTGTGACAAAGATTGCAGTTTAAAGCCAGTCTAGGCTGAAAAATCCCTAAGATTCCATTTCCCAGCTAACCTGCAAAGAGCCAGGCTGGAAGCATGGCTCAAGACTCTTACCTCTAACCAGCAAACACTGGAAGTGGTACTGTAACTCAAAGTGGTAGAGCACTAGCCTTGAGCAGAAGTGCTCAGGGACAGTGCCCAGGCCTTGAGTTCAAACCTCCATGAATACCAACTGGGACAAGCCATCCCAGCAACGAGCACCTAGACTCAGCCAGTCTGGGGAAAAGGGACTATGGAGAGGAGTAAGAGGAGATGATGTCATATCAGCAACTTTGTGCCTGCTCCTTCAAAATTAACCAGAGCCGGGAGGTCAATAGAAATAAGAAGCCTGCCCATCTAGTGTCCATACCTGACAAGAATTTACATTCTTGCCTTTGTTACCTGACTTCTCCTCTACCTAGTCACCAGATGTCAGAAGTAGCAAGGGACATTTCTACCAACATTTTTCAGCCCCAAGTCCTTCCTCTTGCCATTTATTTGCTCTCTAGTATTTTTTTTCCAGCCCCTCAATGCCTCATGAGACTTCTCCAGACTTCATCTAAGGACTCACACCACCAAGGGACAGCTGCTGCTCGCTGCCTTCTCTGGGAGGGGACCAAATTCCAGCCATTTACCCCTAATGTCAACAGCCCTTGTCAGCAGGAAGTAGCCAAAGAGAATCCACGCCCTATTTCATGATTATTAAAAGGCTGGAATGTAAAGTCCACTCCCAGATGGTGAGCAGACTCCACCCTCCTCGCAGTAAAGTCTCCACCCAGTACCTGTGTTACCTAGGCAACTGGCACACCTGGAAGAGGTCACATCTGAATTTGATGTGGCCACACCTTTCTCTACCCATATCCTAGATAAGGCCTCACCCAGGCCCAGATGCGCTCTTTCCCAGCTCTTTCTTTTCCCAGCTCTTTCCCAGGTCTTTCCCAGGCCTTTCCCAGCTGCGTGGAGGGCTAAGATGGCCTCGTGCCAGCCAGGACGATGAATAAACCTACCCCTTACCTGAATACCACGTGCGTGGTGTGGTTCTTACTCAATTACCTCTTTTTAAAAACCTAACATTATCTTTCAATTTTTTTGTAAGTACCATGGCCTTATTCTACCCTACAACATCTCACAAGAGCAGAAAGCTGAAAGCCTTCAATGAAATACCTGACCAACTGCTGGGTGTCCCAATGATAATATTTACATTTCAGAAAGGAAAATATAGAATGCCTTTGCAAGATTTTCTGTTATTCTGACTCATCTTTTGTACATTCCTCTTTCACTTTAAATATTATGAAATGTGTATGCTACACTAAGTTGGGAACGCAGAAGAACACCAATTCTGAACTGTTAATAATCTACCTCTCTTAGCAGCCTCCCTACACCTCTGCATGTGTCAGTCATTGTACAATTAGAAAGCAGTAGAGAGGCAATGATGATAGATAAGCAAAAGCAGCCTCTGTACTCAAAGTGATGACAGGACAGGGAGGGACCACTACACAGTGTGCTGAAGGAAGAGGTTTCTAAAGCCACATAGGCATTTGATTACCTTCACATGTGTTGAGGATACTTCCTGGACCATGGAATATCTGAGCTGAGTGTCCAGGGAGGATCAAAAACATTTTGGTGCATTTTTCGAGGACTTTTTTCCCCTTAGCTTTGCTATTTTTACATAACTGTACAAAAAACATTTAGCCAATTGGCATATACCTCTCCCCAAAAAACTAGGTCTTTAGGTTATTTTTTTACAATGCACAGAAATTCATATGATAAGTTGTTGCTTCCAATAACACAGCATATGAACAAAATTTGCCAATGTGGAGTTCTGTAGGGCTGCTACAGAAAGCATATGTTAACTAAGAACAAGCTTGTATTTTTATTTCTCAGTATTTTATTGCCTTAGCCAGGCTGTCAACTAACTATATAAATCTCAGCATTAAGAGGTACAAATCAACTCACTAAAATATCTGTCAGAGCTTTTTGAATTAATCAAATTTGATGTATTATATAACCTACATTTGAAAAATATTTGTGACAGAAACTCAAAAATAATTGAAAAAGCATAATATTAGAAAGCATGATTTTGAGTTATTACTTAAGCTTAAATGAAGAGAAAAAGAGCAGGAAGGCAAACTTCCTGTCATACTTGCACACTGCTGTTTATTATAAATTTTCTACTTGTGGAGAAATTAAACTACGCACTATTTACTAAGAGTTTAAATCTAATGGAACTATTCAAGTCATGTGAAAATAAGCTTCAAATGAACATGTTCAAGTCATGTGAAAATAAACTTCAAACCTATTTTAATTGCTGTAAAGAATAATTTCAATTTTAACTTTCAGTTCTGATTAATCTTTTTAACTTCCTTAAAAATTGTACCTCAAACTGATAATTCATTAATTTGAATTAGTAACACATGACTTTAGCTCAAGAGGCAATGTTGTATTAAAAACATTAAAACTCAAAAAGAAAAAAAAAAAGAGGATGTCCCCTAACAAATACTACTTATTTTTTGAATATTCACTATTCAGGCCACATTATCAGATATGAAATAGAAAGAAAAGTTATAAATATTCAAGGATGAGAGGAATTGTCACTTCTTTTTCTTTTCATAATACTGGAGAAAATAACCCAAAGTCTTTCATTTCCTAGATGAGTGTTCAACCATGTGAACCACAGTCCCAGTCCTGCCATATTCCCCTTTCTTTTTCTTTCTATCTTTTTTTTTTTCTTGTCCTGGGCTTGAACCCAGGGCCTGGGTGCTGTCCCTGAGCTTTTCCCAATCAAAGCTAGCACTCTACCACTTGAACTCCAGCTCCACTTCCATCTTTTTTTTCCTGGCTAAATGGAGATAAACATCTCATGGACTTTCCTACCCAGGCTGGCTTCAAACCATGATCCTTAGATCTTAGCCTCTTGAGTAGCTAAAATGACAGGTATGAGGCACCAGCACTCAGCTAAAATTCCCATTACTTTTGACCAATACTGCTATATACATAGAAAGCCTGTAAAAGTCTCATAATCATTTAAAAAAAATACTACAGTAACGAATATGATTTTAAATGAAAATAATTTTCAAAG
Source organism: Dipodomys spectabilis (assembly GCF_019054845.1). Taxonomy (NCBI): domain Eukaryota; kingdom Metazoa; phylum Chordata; class Mammalia; order Rodentia; family Heteromyidae; genus Dipodomys; species Dipodomys spectabilis. The sequence goes on from NW_024870769.1 coordinate 82,938, forward strand.
ATAAAAAGCTAATACTAAGATGTTCATAATTTTAGCAATGCATACATATCCAGAAGGAAGAAATGTGTAGCAATTGCAAGAGGGAATCTCTGTATCTGTTTTCAGAAATTTTAAAAGATTTGCTCCAATAAAAGCCTTGCCAGTATGAAGATGTCAGTTTATTCCAAACAGATTTATAAATTTAAAAAAAATTCTTTTTGCCAGTCCTGGGGCTTGCACTCAGGGCCTGGGCACTGTCCCTGTACTACTTTTGCTCAAGGCTAGCATTCTACCACTTGAGCCACAGCACCATTTCCACCTTTTTCTGGTAATGAGAAACTGAACCCAGGACTTCATCATGCATGCTAGGCAAGCACTCTACCACTAAGCCACATTCCCAGCTCGCCAATTTATAAATTTTAAGTTATTCCCGTTGAAGTATATTCTGCCTTCTGCTGGACTGTCTGAATTATTTTGCTTTATTCACATTTTAATGGCTCTAGTACTTTTTCTCAATTTGCTTTTGTTGTTGTTAGACAGAGTCACACTATGTGGTCCATAGTGGCCTAAAATTCTTGATCCTCCTGCTTTAGCCTCCTTTGTGCTATGCTTTAGGTATGGGCCACCATCACTCAACCTTTCCTTAAATTGTTAGCAAAAAAAAATATTTTAAATGTAACCATATTTATCCAACAATATTAACACTGTTTTTATAGCCTTTCTCCCAATCCCAACCCTCCCATATAATTACCAATAATTCCCATGCTCACCTGAGATCACATGAAAATTGAAAGTTTTAAAAATGAATTTCCCACAGCCTTTTGAGCCACTTTCTTTGTACTGTGTTATAAGTTTACTGATATTTTTATTTACCACAGCATCCTGTGCGACACAGTAAAGTAACATTAGGACGGGGGCTGGGGTCCAGTGGTAGAGAACTTGCCCAGCATGTGAGGCCGCGGGCCCCATCCACAGAACTACCCCCCCTCATCTCATAAAAAATAGTTACTGTGGTCTTCACATACTTTCCATGGCCTCTGCCAGACCTGCATCTTCATCCCATCCCCCTCATTTCTAGAAGTATTATTCCATCTTTCCAAGTCTGCTCCTGAAACCAAATGATATGTCATTGTAAAGCAATGGGCAAAGTGAGGAACATGGATGTGTGCTTGCCTGCCTGCTAAGTTATACTGTAAAAGTCAAGGAGTTATTCTAAAAAGAAGGGGGAAAGAAAAAACTTCCAACAGGTGTATCAACATAATGTAGGGAAAGAAGAGGAAATCTTAGTCCATACAAGAGAAAGATTGGGAGCAACTGGCATATGTAGGGAACATTAAGAAAGAGAAAAAAAAACAGAGGATTTTTAAGTGGTTCTAATGTACACACGAATGTAATTCCTCTTTGGCACTTTCTTATCAAGAGAATTTTTAGGTGCTTTTAATTTTGTCATTATCTATAGACTTTTCTGTTTCACCCCTGAATCTTTGAACATGACTCCTTAAACTGGACCACAGGTATATCAGCTCAATGGAATTACATTTGTATATCATTTCTTGTATTTTTCAGAAGTTCAGTCTCCAACAGAAAAGTCCAGTTGCTTTGGCACATAGGTGGGTGTTAAAGCCTTCAGTGAATGAGTCAGCAATTTTTTTGCTTAATAATAAATTTATCCCACTATGTAGTGGTAAGTGTCACAGTTATTACTTGTCATGATTCTTCAGGCTGGCTGGGCACTTATTTCTTCCAGCCTGGGGTTGGGTTGGCTATCCTCAGTTCACACAGTAGTAGAGAGATCCCTGAAAGCTGCCGCTGTAGTTATATTTGCTACTGTCCAGTTGGTCAGAAAGAGTCACCTGACCATGCCCAGAATTGGTATAGAAAGCAAAATTGACTCTAGGATGGGAATTGCTGTAAATCACATTTCTAAATGATGCAGATAGAGAAATGACCTTAGGCTATTTGTTAATGAGAGAAGAGATTAGTAAAGTATCTTATCTAATTAAAATACCTACACACCAAAAATGAACTCTATAAACTAAAAAGAAGTTAAATGACAAACCCAAACTGTGAGCATTGAGTCTCTATAGAAAAACCCAGGTGTCATCAGATACCAGAGAGGGACAGAGAAAGGCATAAGCAATACAGGTAGGAAAACAACTGTCTCAACTTTCCCAGGACTGAGGACTTTCCAGGTGTTTGGTATTTTTTCATGTGAAAACTGGGACAGTCTCAGGCAAACCAGAATGGCTGATCATCACAACAATAACTGAAAATAGCTACAATGACAACAATCTGGGGCTGTCTTTAAATGCTTTTTTTGTTTTGGCTTCTTATTTCCAAAGATGCAGTTTACAAAAGACAGGTACCCACAGATTTTGTTTTATGTGTACACAGAGGCATACTCAGATATATATGTACAGAAATGTATGATGCCATAAACTGTTCAATGAATAATCTGGAGATTTCCCAGAGGTCATAGAATATGAGCAGGAAAGAGAATAGGAATTGGAGAGAGGATGGTAGCATTGCATTCTTAGGACTCAGGCATATTATCTGGGTGACATTGTCCACATAAGCAGCTAATTTCAGATCTGCTTCACCTCAGGTACAGACCTAGGCCCTAAATGCCCCAATGTCTTCCCATCCTCCCACTAATAAGAAGGAGACATCCAAATCACTGCAGAGTCTGAACCTCCACACCTGAGGCTCTAACTAGACTTACTGAGCCAGATTAGTGGGGAGATCTCCAATAGTAATGTATTTGTTAACATTTAAAATTAATAATAAAGAAATAGCACAACAGAAAAAAATGCACAAGAAATGAGCAAAAGAGGACTTCAAAATGGCCAACTGAAATAATAAGCAACGACTATGTCTTCAGTACCAAGAGCAGTTAAACTAAAACTAAAACAAAAAGAAGAGTCCATATCCAACAAACTGAGCAAAAAATCTTAAAAAGCGAAGGCAGCCAAAGATAGCCAGGACCCTGGGAAGTGCACACATTCAGACAGCCCCAAGGGGAATGTGAATTCTTACTGTGAATTCTTATTTCTCTAGAAAGAAATATGGTGTTGGCTATTTAAACCAAACACTCTTCTGGATCCAGCAATCCCCCTTTGTAAAACAAATGTTGTAGAAATCAACCACTAGTGATCCACTTAAAGACTCTAAGGTATTGACAGCACTATTTTCAATAATGAAAAACTGGAAACAACCCGAATTACATAAACAGCAAAATGGCTGCCAAAAATTTAAATATAGACTATTAAGTAATTATTGATGGCAGTAACTTGCTTATTACAATCTGGTCTAAAATATTTGACATTGCTACATGATAAAGGACATGTATAACTATTCATTCATTGTATAAACAGAGATATGAAAAGTCGTATAAAACTTTCTGAATATCTTTATTTGTATGCATGTTCATGAACAAGAAAGAGTACAGAAAGGCTAAGACCAAGTAAGTAACATCAGTTCTGCTTGGGAATGGGTTTAACATGAACACACATAAACACATGTACATATACACATAATGGAGAAGATAGGGCAATATAAACATATCTATACATGGAGATGGTGGGATAACACACATGTAGCATCATTCATGGAGACAGGTAACACACACATATATACACATATGAAGAAGATGGAATGGCACACATATACACTCACATACACACATAGGAAGAAGCTAAGGGTCACACACAAACACAAACATACTACACATACATATAAACACATAGACATAGGGGAAAGGTGGGACACTCACACACATACACACACAAATCTTTGTTTTATTTTGTTGAGTTAAACCTGTTACATTTTTGATTTGTGAAATGAAATCTAATAAAATGCAAAATAAAATATAAAAAAATAAAAATAAAATGTAAGGAGGAGGTAACAACGCTTGATAAGAAATGTACTCATTACCTTGCTCATGTAACTGTAACCCCTCTGAACATTATTTTTACAATAAAAATATATACAAAAAAACAAAAAAGAAAATGTAAAAATGTACTTGTTTCCTTTCGTTGCTATAAAAAAATCCATTTAGCAGCTTAAAAATGACACAAACATATTCTCTTACAATTCTGGGGGTCAGACAGTTGACAAAATAAAAAGATTTCAGCCCCCTTTGTCACAGAAAAGTCACTATGTGAGATACAAATGTGTTCACTTGTTTCACTATACAAAACATTTTATCTATATGTTACCAAAATCTCATATAAATGGGAAATAGACACAGTAAAGCTCAAGCAAGATTTCTTTTAGAGATTCTGGGGAGAATGCCTTTCCATGGTTTGCTGTTGCCCACATTCCTTGGCCTTCATCCCACACCAGGAGACCTCGGCCTCTGTCTTCTCAACTTTCACTCTGGATCCGACATTCCTTCCTCACTCAAGGGTATCTCATGAATGCATGCAATCCAGAATTACACAGGATAACCTCCCCATCTCAAATCTTTAATCATATCTGCAAAGATCTTCAGGGTTTAGGACTTTGGGGAGCCACAGTTCTGTCTACTACAGTGTCTTTGTTACTTATTTATTTTAAAGATCTTTAGAGAACTTGATATTAAGCCAGGCTGCACAATTCCTATCCTAAGGTATTTCTCTAAGGATAGCAACAGTTTTCTCTGCACAAGTAATCCTTCCTTTCAGAAATTGCCAGATAGCTGCAATTTTCCCAGAGAAGGCAAATCTAAGGTTTGCCTGTGTGTACCTGACTGGTATCTCATAGACATCACCACGCCATGTTTCTGGCTCTACACAATTTTAATTCCATCCTACAAAACTACAATCATCTTCCAATGATATCCATGCTATGAAGATCCATCTCCTAAGAAACTCTTTATGTGATGCTGATGCCTATATTATGAGGCTTAAATATCCAGATAAGGCCACAAGAAACCCAAGAAAACTTCACATTTAGACAAAATAATATTTCATAGTAAATAAACATGTTATTTCTTATGTTACTATCCAACAAATGCAGAACTCTGGAAAAACCTTTATTGAATAATGGGTCTTGGGCTAGAAATTCTAAGGGTTGCCTTTCTCCTCTAGAAGATCGATAGAAAGCAGAGCAATCATGTCCTGATCTCTACAGGGATCAACTGAGCCTACCCACAGGTGAAAATGGGCCCAGCGGAGACTTTTGGCTCTTCTTCCTTAAAGGAGGAGAGTAATAAGAGAATGAACACAAGGGTGGCTGCTCCTTAAGTCAAGTGCTTTGATAGCCATATAAAATATCTGTAGTATGATCCCAAACTCACAACTCCTGGCTGTTTTTAGACCTCTACATCCACTTCATTCGCTTTTCAAAATCATTGGTGTTGTGCTAGTGATGGGGGCTATACCTTGGGGCCTCACTCTTTCTACCAGCTTTTTTACTTTACCCACTAGCCAATTATCCAGTCATTTTGCTGGTTAAGTGGAGATGAAGTCCTGTGAATTTTTCTACCAGGGCTAGCTTTGAACCAAGATCCTATAGCTCTCAGCCTCCTGAGGATTTAGGATTGCAGCTGTGAACCACTGGTGCCTGGCTCTCATTTTAAAGATGTTTAATGCTTCCAGAGGCATGAAATGAAGTCAGGAAACATTCTTCATTTTTTAAATATTACATCCTTTTAAAATGCACTAAGCACTTTATTCTGTGCCAGGCATTATGCTCAGAAATGAACAGGCGTAATTTCATTCAGTTATCTCTCATTTTACAGGTGAACACCTTGAAAGGTGGAGCTGGGACAGGCAGCAATGTTTGATTCTCACAGAATTATTCATTCTTGCTAACAGAAACATGGTTGTTGTTCTTTTCCAGAAATGGGGCAATAGTGTTCCCAAACTTAAAAGCATAAATATAGAAATTTCCATGTTACAGAAGGTTCTATTTCATAGCATCCAAAGATACAATACATCAGATCAGTAGCTCTGTGCATGCAAGGAAGATCTATACAAAACATGGATAGCTCAGAGCAGAAAGCCCAACTTTGAGTATACTCTACCACTTGTCAGAAGTCTGACTTTGGACAGATTGCCCCATCTCTTTGTGCCTCAGTTTTCTCAGCTATTAATGAAGATGTTGATAGATTACCTACCTTTAAAGATGCTTGTATTAAATAATAAATAAGGTTCACTTCCCTGTTCTGGAAAGACCAAGGCCTTGCGTGACACATGAATATGAAAACTAATTGAGTCACTTAATGACAGATTTAAGGTTGTGAACAATAATAAAATGGAATTGAACATCCTTGCTATACCATTCAGTGTAAAACCAACTGATGTACCTGATAACCTGCAGCATGAAATCATTCGGCTGCAGTATGATGATGAAGCTGAAAGCTAGGTGCAACAATCTCCCACTACCAGACTTATTTTTGAGTTGATAATTTGGCACGACCCGTAAGTAATGTTATATATATAGCAACATTGCTCTGGGCTCTATAGCTACAGCTTAGCTGAAACCTGGAGGGTTTACTCAGATGGCAAGGGTTATCTTTTCTTTAATCATACATTGATTCTGGAACAGGACGCTCAACATTGCAAACTTGAGCTATCCTTTAGTATCTTAATTATAGTCTGAATCTGAGACACCCATCTCACTTTTGCTGCCAAGCAACAACACTGCCACAAGAAACTGCTTGCTTGATTCAGCCAAATATGAAGCAGAATTCTCATGCTAGAGTCCTGGACCCCTAAACAAAGACTGTAGGGATACTTGGGTTTATTGTCTTTTGTGAGAGTGGAAGGCACGTTCTGGAGACTTGTGGGTCATCTCAGTCACTGAGTGTCAAAAGGGACCATTTGTGGTATCTGAGTGCTTGCTGTCAAGAAGTAGGATGAATTCTATGATGCGGTAGATCAGGTCATAACTAGAATGAGTCTTACACTGTTGCTGGTGAGAAGCAGCCATCACTCCATTAGCTAGGAGAGGATAAAATTGGCTTTGGTGGTTTACAGAATGACTTTGTTTTCATCTGGGCTTAGAGAAGACTCTGAAGTTTGTATTATCTGCCTGGTGTCACTTCTCTAAGGTTCAAGAGGAACCTATGCGATGTTAGAATTCTAGGCGGTATTTACTGGGCCTATTTGTGAAATCAGGGCAGCCACTGTCCATTCCAAGAGCAAAATGCCAAGTCAGGCCAGCTGTTTGTCCTCTCAGCCACCTCAGAGAGATAACTGATTACTGGTCAGGCTTAGCTTTTATCTGATTAAAGGATCAATCCTGTAGCAAGGCAGCTTGCACCCCAATTCTACACCCCCAAAACAATCTAAGCCTCCTTCTTCTGAATGTAGGTGCAGGTGTGGGTGGTAGCTGCAGCTTACTGGACATCTTATGATTCCACTATAGAGAAAGGTGCAGGGCCCCGGGACAAGGTGGGCAGGGCCCGGGTAGAGTGGACATGTGAAACAGGAGCCTGGAGTAGAGGAGCAGAATCCATCAGACTGTCAGGGATATATGCTGAGGACTGTGGCATGGCTAGTTTAGGAGTTAGTGATGAAATGAACCGGGGCGAAGTATGTCAATCTGGAGCAGAGTGTGGGAGGAGTTGGTCATTTCTGTCTGGGATGTGTTCCATCTCAGGGTGACCAACATAGAGATGGACCTCAGAACTCCTACACAATGAAGGTCCAAGAGCAGCCTAGACAGCAAGAAAATCATGCAGAATGACAAGAAGTGGTCATAAAGGAAGAAAAACAAAGAATGGAAAATATCCCAAAAGGTTTTTTTTTTTTTTTTGTAAAGAGGCTAATAAATGTACACTTAAAAAAATCCATCACCAAAGAAGTAAACAGTGAGGAGGACCAATTCAAGTAGTCATTTTCCTCCATTCATTTGTTCAGCAAATACTTACAATGGGAGGCCTATCATGTGGTGAGGGCTGGTCAGGCTCTGGAGATAACATAACGAGGGAGGAGAGGGAAAACAGACCCAGATCCCCATCCTCAGAGACATCATTGTGGGGGAAACAAACAAAACAAAAACGCAAAATAAATAGGTAAGACACTAGAAGATGATAAGTATTCTGAAGATAAGTAAGACAGAGAAAGAGATGCTCTGAGCTGGTGCTGTGAGAAAGAAGTTTTCCATTTTAAATAAGGCATTTCTCAACTATAAAAGTCAGTGTGTGTGTGTGTGTGTGTGTGTGTGTGTGTGTGTGTGTGTGTGTACTGGGGTTTGAATTCAGCCTGGTCACTGTCCTTTAACTTTTTCATTTAAAGCTAGTGTTCTTTCACTTGAGCCACAAATTCACTTTTTCTTTTTGCTTATTAATTAGAGATAACAGTCTTCCAGATTTGTCAATCCAGGCTGGCTTTGTACCTCCATCCTCAGATCTCAGTCTCTTCAGTAGTTAGGATTACAGGCAATAGTCACCAATGCCCATCCTGTAAATCAATTTTTAAATAAATATTTGACATATTTGAGATATTGAATGATTCAATTGCCTGGGGAAGATTGTTCCAAATAGTAAGGAAGTTCTCATTGCTGGCAATAGCTAGACCAAAAGCAGCAGAAAATTCTGGTACTTTACAGATAATAGATGCCCAAGATATGTTCAATGACATTAATGCAGGCAGCGTGCATGGAAAAAGTACATTAGTAATAGAGTAGTTCTAGAAACTCAATCATCTTATAGGCATGACAACAGATAGACTTGGAAAAGATAAAAATTAGTTATATTTCCTAATAAAATAAAACACACATTTAAGAATTATAACTTGCCAAGCACCTGTGTCTCTCACCTGTAACCCCAGCTACTCAGGAGACTGAGATCTGAGGATCCTGGTTCAAAGATAGCCTAGATGAGAAAATCCATGAGACTCTTATAACCAAGTAACCAGAAAAAAAAAGCCAAAAGTAAAGCTGTGGCTTAATTGGCAGAGAGCCAACTTTGATTGAAAAATCTAAGGGACAAGTGCTGAGACCTTGAGTTTAAGCCCTAGTACCAGCAAAAAATAAAAACATAAATTAAAACAAAAGAATTGGGAGGGGGGGATGTAGTTGTGGAGATGGGAGGGAAGGGATGGAAGGGGAGAAACAAAGGAGGAGGCAACAATGCTTGATAAGAAATGTACTCATTACCTTGCTCATGAGATTGTAACCCCTCCGTATAGTATTTTCACAATAAAATCTTATTCAAAAAAAGAATTATAACTTAACTTAAAAGATCTCCTTTTGTGTCCTTTCTTTTTTTCCTCCTGAGAGTAAGAAGCAGATCATTCACATACTATATCTCTGAAGGACAGGGTTTGGGGTTTGCCTTTGGAAGAAAGGATATTTTTTGTCCTTTTGCTTCTGTGTATTGCCATATCTAGAAGGAACTTACTATACAAACATCTCAGTCATTCAGGTTGACAAAGAGCAGCACATAATTTCTTATGGCTGAGGTATCTAATATAAAACAGCTCTGTATCCACATGTACATACATGATTTATAACAAGGCTCTGATAAAAGTTAAATTGTGTCTTGATTTTTGAGAACTGAAATATCTGCTTTCCTGCCAGCACCACAGAGAGCTCATAAATGATGGGAGTTCTTTGGCTCTCAGAGAGATGTTATTTCTTTGCAATGCTACTTCTTTGGGGGAACATATGAAAAATAAAACGTGTCATTTTCCATGATACAGAGACTTTTTACTGTCACCTTCCTGGCTTTAAAAGTGAATGGGACATATAAAAAGACATATTGTAGGTGCAAGTTCTGCCTTAGATTTAGATATTCTAATGGAGTGTGCAATTCAGTGAGACTCTTCTGTGTCTCTTATTTCTTTCATTCCTCATCTATGAGCAGAGTGACCTGGTAATAAAGCATTACTGAACTGTGAATAGGATGATTTACTTTGAGTTGGCAGCCTCTCCCGTCTCCTGGCTCTTAGAGATGATGATTTTCAGATCAACCTACTTCACAGAAGTGTTGTTAAAATTCATCAGATTGAGCCCTGGGGATTTAACAGAAGCGAATGTGTACACTTACAGCTGAAAAGACAATCTGCCAAATTTTTAGAGATCATGGTCATAAGGGTCAGTTATGAACATTTCGCACTTACAAACTGATATCTAAACATTTATAGAACCACAATAATATTGTCCCACATTCCCTAGACTGGCTATAATACAAACAAATAGTAACAAAGGTTGGTGAGGATATGGAGACATTGGAGCCCTCATGCATTGCTGCTGAGCATGAAAAAGGGTACAGGCATGGTAAAAGACAGTCTGATACTTCTCCTAAGTGGTAAGTTATGTATTAGGTCACTGTATGACCTAGCAACCCCAAACCTATGAATCTACTCACAAGAACTGAGGAGGTATAGCCTCCTCAGATAATTTGTATCCAATTAATTTGTATAGCCTCCTATGATAATTTGTATACAAATTATCATCATGGCATCCTAGTTTCTGTAAAGAGATGAATGACTAAATAAAATGTGGTCTATCTCTACAACAGAGTAATATTCAGCCTGAAGAAGTAAAATTAAGTACTTATATATCATATCATATAGATGAAACTTAAAAACGGGCTAAGAAGAGAAAGGAGAAGGAGGAGAAGGAAAAGAAGGAGAAAGAGGAGGAGGTAGAGGAGGAGGAAGAAGAAGAAGCAGCCAGACACAAAAGACCAGATATCAATTGATTTCATGTGTGTGAATTGTTCAGAATTTGTAAATACATAGAAACAACAAAAATACATTTATGGTTGCCTAGGACTGGAAATTCCTCATTTATGGGAGCAAATGAAAAATTATTGCTAATGGATATAATGTATTCTTTTAGAGATGATTTAAAAAAATACACTAGGGGCTGGGAAGGTGGCTCAGTGGAAGAGTGTTTGCCTTGAATCCATGAGGCCCTGGGTTTGATTCTTCAGCACCACAGAGGCAGAAAAAGCCGGAAGTGGTGCTATGGCCCAAGTGGTAGAGCGCTAGCCTTGAGCTGAAGAGTTGAGGGACAGCAGCCAGGCCCAGAGTTCAGGCCCAACTGACAAAAAACAAAACATAAAACAAAACAAAACAAAAAAACTCTAGCAGAGTTAGATGTGATGGTACACACCTATAATTCCAGCACTTGAGAGATAGGAGAATTACAAGTTCAGGGTCAGCCCCTGACTCAAAATAAATGTTCTAGTGTTAGATAACGGTGATATCACAAACACTTATGAATATGATTTTTAAGTCATTAGATTGTACCCTTCAAAAGAATGAATTTTGAACCAAGCATGGTGAGACACATACCTATAATCCCAGCACTTAGGAGGCTGAGGCAGTAAGATCAGCCATTCCAGGCCAACCCAGGTTACATAGGGAAACTTAGTTTCAAAAACCCCAAACTTAAAGAAAGGATTAGATTTTATGGTATTTGGATTTTATCTCAATGTTTTGAATTTTTTTAAGTCTAAGATTCAAAATGTTATTGAGTTTTATGTGACAGAAAGGAATCATCTGTTCATTCTTAGCATGAGAACAATATTGTGCTATGTTCTTTAAACAAGGATGAGCACAAAATACTTGTGAATAATGTTTGAAATATGGATGGCAAGTTCATCTTGCTGGATTCTCACCATGCAGCTGCAGTAGCCATAAACTCAAAGTCCCAGATTAGTGCTACGATCTTAAGAAAACTTCTGATGTAATGTGAGTCTTCATTTCCTGTTTGGCAAAAAAGATACGGCTAAAAGAATTACAAATTCTTATGGCAGTAGTAGAAGCCAGTGCTTGCTGCTGAGATGGGGATGTGGTTGACTTCATTCTATTGATTCTAGCACATAAATACTCTCCACTTTAGCGACTCTAAAATGAAGATACATCTCCCTTACTTCATACTTTAACTGGAAATACTTTTGGATTCTTATTGTTACAAAAAGTAAAGGAGCATCTTGTACTCAGTAGCTTTTAGACCTGTGACATAATGAAATATATTACAGGACCATTGGTACCCATTGGCACAGGTGTGGCTTCAATTTTCCATCACTTTTGCCAAATGGCCCTCTTGACACATTTGGTCCTCAAAAACATCAATTTATTTCTTCTGTCTTCTGCTTCTTTCACATTTCCTATCTCTCCTGCTCTCCAATTATTACCAATTATGTTCTTTGATCCAACAGTTACCATTTGTGAACATAAGTAATTTACTTCCAACTTGTCTCTTGGTTTCCTTGGCATCTATTGCATGAGGATAAGAATAGCTCGCACAATCTTAAGTTCCAGGCATGGGGAATTTGGCAGTGAACTGTTCAGACTAAGTACTTCCCGTGTGGAGCTGAAATTGCAGCGAAGTGAGGAGGAGAGGTTATAAAATAATAACTGTGAACTGTTTTATGTAGTTATAAGTGCTATAAAAATGCTAGGTGAGAAAATCCACATGCAAAAGAATGAAATTGGACCTCACACAAAAATCAACTCAGAGTGGATTAAAGACTTCACCATAAATTCTGAAATTACAAAATCCCCAGGAGAGAACAAAAAAGGAAATGTTTTTGAATACTAGTTTTGGCATTGGGTGTTCGGTATCACAGTAAAGGCTCAGGTTACATGAGCCAAAGTAATAAATATCAAACTAAAACCTCTACATAGCAAAGGAAATGATCAACAAAGTCAAACAGAAACCTCCTGCCTATATAAAAAGAAAAGTCTTTGCAAACAATATATGTAATAAGGTATTTATTTCCAGAACTTACTAAGAACATTTTCCCCTCAATAACAAAATCCCAAACAACCCAACTTTAAAACAAAAGAGCAAAACAGACAATTTTCCAAAGAAGTCATAGAAATGGCTCACAAGTGTCTGAAAAGTTCTTAACTTCTTTCATTAGCCAACACTACCATGAGACACCTCCTGAGAGGTGTGTTAGGCAAGAGATGACAAATATTGGCAAGAGTATGGAATAAAGGAAGCCTTAGACCCTGCTCATTGGAATGAAATGGCCGTAGCCTTTATGGAAAAGTTTGCAAGTCCCCCCCCAAAGAAAAATAGACCCACCATTGACCCAGCCATCTCTCTTTCTCGGTATATTTCCAAAGCAGATGAAATCACCACCTCATAAAGATGTCTTCACTCCCACACTCATTACAACAAGATCTAGAAACAACCCAAGTTCAGTAAATGGGTAAATGGATAAGGTGATATTTTACCCACATTCTCACACACATATGCTTGTGAATACACACTGTGGGCAAATCTGTGAGATGATAGATAACATTACTTCACCCTAATAATCATTTGGCTAGCTATACGTATCCCATAAACTCACTTTGTATAACTTAAATAATACAAAATATAATTTAAGACATAAATAAAATAAAATAAAGGGTCAGAGTATAATGGTTGTTTTTTTTAAAAAATATATTACATGCAAAGAGTAGTGTCTCTAAGTAGATGCTATGCAAACAAAAACTAGAATAAACTCGAAGGTAATTAGTCATGAAAATGTTGTGTACATTCTAAAGATAAGTATTTCTCTTTTTGGCTGAACTAGAAATATGTTGTTGTTGTTTTGCCCATTGTGGGTCTTGAACTCTGGGTCGGGGCGCTGTCTCTGAGTTTTTCAGCTCAAGGCTAGCACTCTACCACTTAAGCAACAGTGCCACTTCCAGTTTTCTGGTAGTTAATTGGAGATAAGAGTCTCACAGACTTTCCTGTCTGGACTGGCTTTGAATTGCAATTCTCAGATCTCAGCCTCCTGAATAGCTAGCATAACAGGCGTGAGCCACCAATGCCCACCAATATGCTTGAGGGTTTTTGTTTGTTTGTTTTGGGTTTGTTTTGCTGCTGTCATTTTGTTTTGGGTTTTTTTGGGGGGGAGGGGGGGTTGGTTGCGGAGCTTCAACTTAGGGCGCCAGTGCTATCCCTGAGCGTTTATTGTGCTCCATGCTAGCGCTCTACCACTTGAGCCACAGCACCACTTCCTGGCCGAACTAGAAATTTAACTTAGGACCTGGAGCTTGCTAGGCATGTGATTTATGTCCCTAGGCCTCTTTGCTTTGGCTAATTTGTGGATAGTCTTGCATATGTGCTGGGACTCACCTTGGTTCATGATCCTGCATACACTCATGTAGTTTAGATTGATGGATTTAATTTATCACTAAGATGGCATCTTGTTAACTTTTTGCATGAGCTAGTCTTGAACCATGTTCCTTCTGATAGCTGCTTCCCAAGTTCCTGGAATTACACGTGTGTACTACTGTATCCAGCAAATTATTTTTTCTCCTCATTATTCTATAAATTCATTGGAGCCTCTGGGTTAACTGAAATGAAGCCTAAGCCCAATCTCTTACATTATGAAGTTCAAGGGCATGTCAAAGAGACACATATGAAAATATAGACTTGGTATATACTATGATAAATAAAAATATACAAAATGGTAACATTTCCGTAGAAACATCTCTAGCATGCATGAGCTTAATTCTCTATACTGCCAAAAAGGTTTTCAACTAAAACATAAAGAAAATCCATATAATGAAAAAAGACATGGGTCCTATTGCACTTGTTTTTGTTTTGTTTCCTACATTAACAAATAAAGTAATGAAACTGGCTGCCAGTGGCTCATACTTCTAATCCTAGCTACTCAAGTGGCTGAGATCTGAGCATCAGAGTTCAAAGCCAGCCTGGGCAGGAAAGTCTGTGAGGGTCTTATCTCCATTAGCCACCAAATAACTAGAAGTAAAGTTATGACTCAAATGGTAGAGCACTAACCCCAAGCAAAAAATGCTCAAGGACAGACAGCATCCAGGCCCTGAATTCAAGTCCCAGGACTGGCATGCACACACACACACACACACACACACACACACACACACACACACAAACACACACAAAAATAATTAAAGTCTCTCCTTCTTTACAACCAGGGATAGCAAACTTTTTCTGTAAAAGATGAGACAGAGCTGGGCGCTGATGGTTCACACCTATAATCCGAACTACTCAGGAGGCTGAGATCTGAGGATCACAGTTCAAAGTCAGCCCGGGCAGGAAAGTCTGTGAGACTCTTATCTCCAATAAACCACCAGAAAATCTGAAGTGGTGCTATGGCTCAAGTGGTAGAGCTTTGAGCTGAAGAGCCCAGAGTTCAAGCTGTGTGAATCAAATAGCCCCATTATACCACTCAACTCTACCAATCAGCACAAAAACAGCCATAAACAACATATACATGAAGGAGCATGGCTGTGGGCTGTGTGGTCCACCAAACTTTAATTTGTAAATACAGTGCAGCAGCTATATTAGATTACAGTTGGTCAATCTCTGCCTTAGTTAAATAACAGACATTGTCATAAAAAGTTTCGCACATCCCCAGTTTGGTCTATTTTAACAAGACTGAGTGCAAAAGCCAGCATAGTGGATTAAGAAACTATACTATGTTCATGATATTCAACAAAAATGAACACACAAATTACCAGTTCCTCTGGGACACATCAAAGGCAGTACTCAGAGGCAAGTTTATAGCTCTGAGTTTGTACATCAACAAATTGAAGAAATCTGAAACCAACAATTTAATGAGACATCTGAACCTCTTGAAAAAGGGTAGCAAGCTAAACCCCAATCCAGTCGACAGAAAGAAATAATTAAAATTAAATTAGAATTAAACAAAATAGAATCCAAAAACATCATAGAAAGAATCAACAAAACAAAGAGTTGGTTCTTCTAAAAAATTAACAAAATTGACAGAACCTTAGCAAATCTTATCAGAAAAAGAAGAAAAGACACCCAAATAAACAAACTCAGAGATGAGAATGGAAACATCACCACAGAAACAACCAAGATCCAGAACATTATAAGGGAATACTTCTCAAATCTTTATGGTAATAAGTTTGAGAACCTGGAAGAAGTGGATGATTTCCTAGCAAATATCGACATACCAAAACTAAACCAAGATGAGTTAAACCAACTTAACAGATCCATATCAAGCATTGAAATAGAAACAACAATAAGAGCTCTCCCATCTAAGAAAAGCCAAGGACCAGATGGATTTATAGCAGAATTCTACAAGGCCTTCAAAGCAAAACTCACACCAATACTCCTTCAATTCTTCAATGAAATTGAAAGAGAAAGTTCACTACCGAACGAACTCTTTCTATGAAGCTATCATAACCCTGATCCCAAAACCATGCAGGGACTCATCAAAGAAAGAGAACTATAGACCCATTTCTTTGATGAACATCGATGCAAAACTTCTCAACAAAATTTTGACCAATCGACTTCACAATTCATCCAAAAATTATACACCACGATCAAACAGGATTCATTTTAGGGATCAAAGCTGATTCAATATACACAAATCAATTAATATAATTCATCACATCAACAAGAGCAGGGAAAAGAACCACATGGTTATCTCAATAGATGCAGAGAAAGCACTTGACAAGATCCAACGCCCCTTTATGATGAAGGCTCTGGAAAAATTAGGAATCCATGGAACATTCCTCAATACAATAGAGGCTGTATATGACAAACCTACAGCCAGCATTATACTTAATGGTGAAAAACGAAAGCCATTTCCTCTTAACTCAGGAATGAGACAAGGCTGTCCACTCTCTCCACTTCTCTTCAATTTAGTATTAGAATGCCTAGCTATATCAATAAGAAAAGATGCAAACATAAAAGAGATCCAAATAGGGAAAGATGAAGTAAAACTCGCTCTCTTTGCAGATGATATAATCTTCTACTTAAAGAATCCCACAGACTCCACTCCCAAATTACTCCAGCTGATTTGAATCTTTGGCAAAGTAGCAGGGTATAAAATTAACCGTCAAAGATCAATGGCTTTTCTGCATGCCAACAATGAGAAGAGCACAGCTGAAATCAGGAAAGCAACTCCATTCGTAATAGCTCCACAAAAAATAAAATACCTAGGAATTAACTTAACCAAAGAAGTGAAGGACCACTATGATGAAAACTTTAAAAGCTGAAAGAGGAAATCAAAACAGAACTTAGAAAGTGGAAAAACCTCCCATGCTCCTGGATTGGAAGGATCAACATCGTGAAAATGGCAATACTTCCCAAGGCTATCTACAAATTCAATGTGATACCTATCAATTCCAACCTCATTCTTCAAGGAAATAGAAGAGGCAATCGAAAAATTCATATGGAATAATAAAAGACCCCAAATAGCAAAAAACAATCCTTAACAGAAAGAACAGTGTAGGAGGACTATAAATAAAAATTTCAAACAAAGCCATAGTAATCAATACAGCTTGGTACTGGCACATGAACAGACCTGAGGACCAATGGAATAGAATTGAAAACCCAGAAATGAACCCATAGACCTATAGCCACCTAATCTTCGATAAGGGAGCTACAAAAATAGAATGGAAGGAAGACAGCCTCTTCAGTAAATGGTGCTAGCAAAATTGGTTAATCACTTGTAGAAAACTAAAGCTAGATCATTATATATCACTCTGTACCAGAATCAACTCTAAATGGATCAAAGACCTCGGAGTCAAAGCAGACACCCTGAAAACATTACAGAATGGAATAGGAGAAACCCTAGGTCTCCTTGGCACAGGCTGAAATTTTCTTAATAGAGACCCAGAAACACAACAAATCAAAGAAAGGTTGGACAAGTGGGATTGCATGAAATTGCAGAGCTTCTGCATGGCAAAGCTAGCAAGATCAATACAAAGCCCATCGACTGGGAGAAAATCTTCACTAGCCATGCAACAGACAAGGGTCTCATATCTAAAATATACCTGGAACTCAAAAAATTAAATCTTCCAACAACAAATCCTCAAAGAAACAACTGCCCAATAAATAAGTGGGCTAAAGACTTAAAGAGAAACTTCTCTGAAGAGGAAAGAAGGATGGCCAATAGACACATGAAGAAATGCTCAACCCCTCTAGCCATAAAAGAAAATCACATCAAAACAACATTGAGATACCACCTCACCCCAGTTTTAAAATGACCATAATTAAGAACTCTAATAACAACAGATGCTGGAGGGGATGCGGACAGAAGGGAACCCTACTGCACTGTTGGTGGGAGTGTAATCTTGTTCAATCACTTTGGAAAGTAGTGTGGAGGTTCCTCAAAAGACTCCACATAGAGCTCCCTCGTGACCCAGCAATCCCACTTTTGGGCATTTACCCAAAGGTTCACAAACAAGACCATACTAAAGCTACCAGCACAGATATGTTTATTGCAGCCTTATTTACCATAGCTAAGATATGGAACCAACCCAGATGCCCGTCAGTAGATGAATGGATCAAGAAAATGTGGTATATATACACAATGGAATTCCGTGCCTCCATCAGAAAGAATGACATTGCCCCATTTGTTAGGAAATGGAAAGACTTGGAAAAAAATCATATTAAGTGAAGTAAGCCAGGCGTGAAGAAACATAGGTCCCGTGGTTTCCCTTATTTGCAATAACTAGTATATGTCTGAGACAAGCAGAAACAGTCAGATAAGATGATGTTAAGTGAAATGAATCCCAAGATAAGGACACAAGTGGTTTTTTTTTTTGCTATTGTTTCTAATGTATTTATAAGGTACCACGTGATTTTTTTGTTGCTTTGTATGTTCCTCCCCCACGGTATAACCCCTGTTTTCACTGTATTTGATATTGGTATAATTTGTGGAGGGGAAGGGACAAAACAAATTGCTTAAATAGAGATACAGGTTGACCCACTGCAACAATGAGTTGTACAAGATGCACTTTACAATTTGTGTATGGGGGAATGTAGTTGTGGAGATGGGAGGGAAGGGATGGTAGGGGAAAAAAAAGGAGGAGGCAACAATGTTTAATAAGAAATGTAACCCCTCAGTACAGTATTTTCACAATAAAAAACTTATTAAAAAAGACACTATACTATAAAGGCAAACTAACAGTCATGTTTAAAGTTAGTCATAAAAAAATTAAGGACAAAACAATAGAATATTTTTTTTAAAAAAGTGAATGTAGTTAATGTGGTTAGATCCTCTGTTAATAGGCAAAAATCAAGCTGTTCCTGTGCTAAATTAATGGTTATAACCTTCTATTTTTCTTTCTTCATTTTTGCCAGCATTGGAGTTTGAACTCAGGGTTTCATACTTATTCAGCTTACACTCACTATTTGAACTATACTTTCAGTGCAACTTTTTGCTGGCTGTTATGGAGATGGAGTCTCAAGAACTTTTCCACCTAAACTGCAATGTGCTTGGTGTCTGCCCCAGTAACTAGGATTACAGGCTTGAGCCACTCACTAGTGCACAGCTCTTATTCTATTTTACTGACAGGATATAGAATCAGAAATATGGCAATGTTACTTTTCCTTCACTATGCTTTCCCATCTAAATTACCCAGGAGAGAAAGAAGTGTCAATACCTTTATCAATCATTTCCTAGAGTTCAGACAGGAATAAACAAGTATGGTGGCTTTATCACCTTCATTTCACTCTTGGCTCCAACTGTTCCTCTAAAGGTCTTTGATTCTAATTAAGACTTTTAGCTTTGCCATGTTTACTACTGAATCTTACCACCCATTAACTGATCCAATGCATATTTTGTTTGTTTCTACACTTGAGCTAGGTTCTAAAATATTCTGTGTTATTCCTATAGCCTTCCATATTTATGTTAAGTTTTCCTCCCAACCTCCCCTAAATTTCTCGTTAGTTCATAGTCTGGAAAATCTGTCAATACAGCCCAGTAATGACACACATCACCTACCAAATATCTCAACGGGCAGATGAAACCAAGAAACTGAGTTTCCAAAAGATCATTTATAATTCTTTCAAAGTCTTTGGTCAAATATGTTATTTTCTCCTCCAAGAGCTGCTTCCAATGCAATGTGTCAGATCAGGTGTCAGAGATAGATGAGGGTTTGATTTCTAACTACTGGCTCTGTAATTTGCTTACCTCACTGGGCCTCATCTGCAAATTCTACAATTTCAATTATTTCATAGAACAGTTTAGGTAAACAAGCAAACTCCTATCTAGCCAGCCATGAATACCTAATAAGTATTAAATTCCTTCTTCTCACCCATTAGTATGTCCAACCATTCAGAAGGTTTTAAACATAGTTTCGTGACCCAAAATATGGAGAATCAGAATTTATCTACAGGCATAAAATTATTTGATGTCAAATGGAGGTGAAGATCAAGATGCATTGTACATATAAACTGCTTTGTTGAATGGCAAACTCATTTGATGCTAAAAGTAAATACAAGGTTCCAGAAAAGAAAAGCACTTAAATTACCTTGAGAAAGAAAAATAAAAAGAGAGGAAGTGGAAAAGAAATTTAAATATCATTCTAATCATAGCTATTTTTGATTTACTGATCCATCTTAAGCATCCATATAGTCATAATTTGGGGTAATATATTTTATTTCTAGCCTAACTTCAGTCTTACTCATGTTTTTCTGTCTTCTTTGATTTCACCTGTATGTTATATTTTATGTTCGGATGTAAGCTTCCTGAAATCCTTTTTTTGGAACACAGTGGGGTATAAATCAAATAGAATGCTCTGCATTAGACACAGCAACTTCAGAAAGAGAGACCAAGAAATGAATAATTCTTCACAGACCATAGTCTGAGCTCTGTTGGACAACTAAACAAATTGTTTATCTTTTCATGAACCTGCTCAATTAGTCTTAAAATTGTAATATCTATCATATTTGAATAGTTACTGTGTGTTGGGTTATTACGCTAAGTACTTTTACCTGTGTTTATTCTTTTAAATTTTCCCAACAAAATAGCAACCCCAGTGAACAAATGAGAAAACTGAGTTTAAAAAATTTAGTAGAAGGTTTGGGGATAGTTCAATGAGAGAATTAAACTATACACTTGTCTAGCATGCAGGAGGCCTCGGGTTTGACCTCCAGAAATTAATTAAACAATTAATCACTGAAAATAAAAATGTAAATGAAGTATGTCTAGGTATATCTGTTAAGGTCACAGACCTGTTAAGTCACTGCTATAGTCACTGCAGGTAGCCTGACTCCAATTTTTAGCAAGAAAGCAATACAACTTTCAGGGGAGTTATAAAGTCCTCATAAGGGACTTGACAATTCCTTCTCTCATTTAAATGTAGTCTTAAAGATATCTATAAATCTATAAGAGACCATTCTCTGATGCTCAATTGTAAATCAGTTGATTAACCTTAAAGTTATTTCTTGACCCTTTAAAAAATATTAACACAGCATTTTCATGGATAAGAAAGAGGAAAAAAGGAGTGAAAATAGCCGGTCCTTTCTAACAATCAACTCAATTCAGTAAAATATTCAGGGACATCACCATATCAGACAAGATGTCAAATCTCCGGGCCAAGAAAAGTTAGATTCTTTGGCTTTATCATGCCTATGTCCAGGGGGGAATCAAAATATTAAACACAAGTTGATGCCTCAACTCATTCATGCTGTTCTAACAAAATACCAAAGACTAGGTAATTTATAAACAAGAGTAATTCATTTACTCCCAGTCTAAGAGTCTGGGAAGGACAAGATCAAAGTGCCGGTTACTCGGGGCACAGTCCCTCTATTTCCATGATTGCTCCTTGGTGTTGCATCCTCTGGAAGGAGAAGAGCTGTCCTCATGGGGCAGAAGTAGAATGGCAGGCTAGCTGAATACTACTGCACAAAGGCTCTTTTGTAAAGTTTTAACCTTATTCACAAGGCAGGAACCCTAATAGCTTAATTGCCCCATTCCAATATCTGATTTTGGAGGGAACACATCCAAACCCATCCAATCCATAGTGATTATGTTATAAAGAGGGATAGTGTGGTAGTAGCTCACGGTAGGGCTCTGACAGAATAGGTAGGGGTGTGGTTTACCATATCTAGAGAAGTAATTTAGGATTAATACTCAGATTGTACCATACTTGTTCATCTGCACTGATGTCTTTTAACAGATGAGATGAAAGAGAAAGCCAAGTGTGATAGATTAGTCAGCCCAGGATGTTATCACGGGATGGACTGAAAAACAGAAATTTATTTCTCATAGTTCTTAGGCATAGAAAATGAGATCAAGGTGCTAGCAGAATTGGTTTCTGATGAAGGCTCCTTTCCTTTCATGCAGATAAACACTTTCTCTCTATGGGGGAGTTCTCCCATGTCTCTTCTTGTACATATAGTACCACTGTCAAATCAAGGTTCCACCATCATGAACCAGTTTAACAGTAATTACCTCTCTACTTGCACACAATCACACTGTGCATGTGAGTTTTGAGGCAATATGAACATCAGTCTGTAAGATATAGGTAGAGGAGGGAAGGGAGACTGGATTTCAGCATGGAGAGACTTCAGAAACACAGTATAGAACTAAGATCCATTTGCTTTCAAGGATCTGAACGTAATTCTGTAATTAGGGTATTTGGGCTCTAGGAGGATTTCATAGTATGAAGGGGTCCACAGCAACAGCAATGATCAATTACTGAAAGGCTTTTACCTCAGAATGGACACAGTGGGATGTAATTTTTGAGAGACTTTTGTCTTAGGAGAATAAATTAGAGAGGCCAGACGGAAGTCCAACACTTGAGGAGTTTTATAGTAATGGCAATGAAGAGAGAAAAAGTGGATAGATAAGAGATGTTTAGAAGGGCCAACTTGTCAAATAGGGGAGGAGTGGCTGGTATAGACTAGCCCAGCACTTGATGCTCGACAGAGAAGACAAGAGCTACATACAGAGCAGGAAGAGAGATTATGTCTCTAGTATAACAACTCTAAGTCTGGCTGGAATAAGACTCAGCCAGAACTTTCTGTCACTGACCCTAGCTTTTATAGTATCTTGAAGCCTTAAAGTTTAAAGGCTAGTGAAACATCACCATTTTCATGGTTTTGTGTTCTAAGCATTGGGAATGTTTTCTAGAAATATATGGAGACTCAGAGCTATGAGAAAATGGCCTCTTTCATCTTGATTACTGATCGGCTAAGCAATCCTGAAAACAGTTAACACTTTTCTGAGAAATATCTAAGGAAAAATAAGTAATTAATTAGCAGCATCATTGTAACTAATGGTTTGTGAGTGTTAAAAATATCAAATATTTGGCTAAGAATTTATATCAAATTTAACTGGGATCTTCTCAGGCAGGTAATATTATTTCAAAGATGAACACACTGACGTTTGGGAATTAAGAAACTTGTTAGAATTCACACACTTCAGAAATACTCAGATGAGTTTGTGATGTCTAGTTATGATTTTTATGTCAGTGTCTCTCCAATCTTATGTCTACAATGGTTTCACAATTGAGATGTAATTTTAAACATTTTATTTGTCTATCAAATTATAAGCATATGTGTTTTACACTGCATCCTTTGTTATTATATTAATGGAGGCTTATTGCAAGAAACTTGGAAAATAGGAAGAAAATAAAAACACCCATAACTCTGCCCACTGGAGGGACCATTATTTCAATTCTCATGCATTTCAGGCCAATATCCTTTTGTGTATATACCAGTCCTGGGGCTTGAACTCGGGGCCTGGGCATTGCTCCTGGGCATTTTTTCCTTCAATGCCAGTGCTCTAACATATCCAGCTTTTATTGGTTGTTAATTACAGATAAGAGGCTCATGGACTTTCCCGCCAGGTTGGCTTCAAACTGTGGTCCTCAGATCTCAGCCTCTTCATTAGCTAGGATTATAGGTGTGAGCCACCAGCACTTGGCTATAGTCAATATTTCTTCAGAATATTTTCTTTCTTTTTCTTTCTCTTTCTTTCTTTCTTCCTTCCTTTCTTTCTTTCTTTCTCTTTCTTTCTTCTTTCCTTCCTCCCTTTCTTTTTTTCTTCCCCTCCTTCTTTCCTTCCTACCTTCCTTCCTTCCTTCCTTCCTTTTTTTCATGGGGCTTAAACTCAGAGTCAAAATGCTGTCCCTGAACTCTTTTGTTCAAGGCTATCACTCCACCACTTTGAGCCACCACACCACTTCCTTTAAGAATTTTCATAGTTGAAATCAGTATTTATTCATTTTAATCATGTTGTTCACTTAAATTATATGTGCAATCCTTTCTCATTGCTATTTAGCATGACTTACAAATGCTCCTCCCAATGACTATGAAATATTTCATTGTATGGATATAGTTGGTAATATTATGTAGATTTTTCCTTATTTTCTACTAACCTGAATAATACAATCTAGAATTTCAAATTATTTCCTCAAAAAGTATCACCATAAGTATGATTACTACTCTTAAAAGGATATGCACATTTTTAAGGCTCTTGTTACTTTGTAAAAGTAATAAAACAATAGACATGCAAATTAACAGGAAGTGAGAATCCCTGCTTAGCCTATCATTTTGAAATGTTTGGTGATAATTGTTTGGTGATATAATTTCATTGTGTGACAATTATATTTAACATTATTCTAAACCTTTTGAATTATTATTGCCATTTCTTTTTTCCTGCCCTTTTCCATTTAATTATTAATTTGACAAATAATTATTTAAAAACTGTATATATTAGGCCCAATTTGAAAATCTGAAAATGTAGTGGTAAGAAAGATTGGGAAGATATCTGTCCTCATGCTATTCACATCATAGAAATAGGTATATACAAGTGGATTTTAAAATTAAGAAAAGTTTGATACTAAAAGATCTATTCAGGCTAATTAATTGAAAGAGATAATGTAAGAAAGAGTTCTTAATGCTTTTTTTAGTGTGTGTGTGTGTGTGTGTGTGTGTGTGTG